>NC_069499.1:1489472819-1489765319 GCF_027579735.1 Bombina bombina | reverse complement strand
ACGCCAACCTATATATGGGTTGGTGGGAGCTGTGCCACATCTATGGAGATAAAAACAGACAGAGAAGCAAAATTGCATATTATCGTCGTTATATAGACGATCTGCTATTTGTCTGGGATGGAAGTGTGGAGGAAGCTGAGATATTTGCAGAGTATCTGAACATCAATAAGGCTGGCCTACAGTTCACCCATGAATATGGGCCTACTAGCATCAATTTTTTGGATGTTACCCTTCATGGTGTGAAACTGGAACATGTTAAGGTCGAGCTCTATAGGAAACCAATAACCAGAAATACGCTTTTACATGCCCATAGTAGCCACCCGAAACAGGTATTTAAATCAGTCTTGAAGGGTCAGTTCACCAGGGTCAAAAGGAATTGTACCGGAGATAGTGAACATTTCAAGCATGAAACTGAACTAGTAACTAAATTTAAGGAGAGAGGGTACCCCAAGCAGGATATATGTAGGGCACGTGAGGAAGTAAGGGCCATAAAAAGGACCACCCTACTTTGTGAGAAACAATCAAAATGTGACACCAAACCAGAACAGTTAACTTTTGTCACACAGTTTAGTAGGCAATATTATCAGGTGTGCAATATTGTACGCAAGCACATGACATTGCTGAAGGCTGATGACGAGCTCGCTCACATTGCCACACAAAAAGTGAGGTTTGCCTTCAGGAGAGGCAAAACCATAGGAAACTATGTAGCCCCCACACAATTAAAACAAGATGAAATAAATACATCCTCTTGGTTAAGGTACAAAGGGGTTTACAAGTGCAATTTTAGCGGCTGTATAGCATGTGGACATGCAAAACTAGGAAATATATTTAGGAGTGCCTATTCAGGTGAAACATTTGCACACAGGGCGCTCTTTAATTGTAGGTCCACATATGCAGTCTATCTTCTCAGTTGCGATACATGTGACATCCAATATACAGGACAAACGTCTCGACAAGTCAGAACCAGGATTAGGGAACATATAAACGACATTAAGCAAGGTAAACTCACCACCCCCCTTGTAAACCACTTCAAGTCTAAACATAATAAGGATCCAGGGACATTGTCATGGACAATTATTGAGGTGGTGAATACACAAAATAGGGGAGGGGATAGGGAGAATTTGCTCCTCAAAAGGGAAGTGTTTTGGATACACAGGTTGAACACCAGGGTGCCCAAGGGGCTCATCTCTGAATATGATTTAATTAATTTCTGGTGTTAGCCTGTGTATTCGAAACAAAGCATTATAATATATATATATACTCACAAGTTTATATGTTCATGAATAAATTTCACCTTCGATAAATTTTATCTTTGGCAACTACACACAAGACATAGAAAACTGACTTAAAATAGTCTAGTATATGTATCTATAGTAAAACATGGTTTAATGTAAAAATGCTTATTAGTGTTAGCTGCCAAGAATACTCTCTGGTGCCTCCAGTATTGGGTCTGTTTTAGCAGATCCTTGCCTTTGTTATTATTTTTTGAATTTATTTAAGATTGTACACTTAGTTTATTATTTATAATTCATTATTACAAGGGTTTTTTCAGTTTCAGTTTTGGTATTATTTTATGTATTTATATACATATGTTAAGGAAGGTCTCGGTTTATGACACTATCTATCTATTATATTTATTATATCAGTCTAGTTTATAATTAAGACAGATAAAACTGTGCATAAAGTGGATAGCACGGTAACACATCCTAGATTAGGGCAGATAGATTAACTACAGGTGGAGGTGGGTGTCACCCACGTAGCACATAAGATTTTAACCAATTACATGTGATCTGTGTATTTAAATAAACAAACAAGCTTGCACCCTATAGCTACGATTACGGCATTTGCCGAAACATGTCAGCACTAGGGTACGTGGGGAACTACCACTACACCATTGCCCCAAGGATTTAAGCTTTATCCAAAGTGTTTCCTGTTTTATTTCCTTAATAAAGGACATTCTGTTTGTGCAACTACCCGGTGCCTCTATTCTCTTTCTTTGATGCTATAAATTTAATCTACCTCTATTGGGTTCATATATGTGCTTCTCGTGTGTATTATAGCCACTGCCTCACTAGCCTCTGACCTCACCGCACGGCATCTATTACATATATATGGAATGAGTGGATACACAAAAATGTTAAATTTTAAGGGGAAAGGGGCTTATTATGAGAAAGAAGCCTCATGCAATGTCGAATTGGGGGTAGCAAATGGTGTATAGATAAATATAGGAATATATATCGCTGATTGATGGCAAGTAGTGAACAAAACTAGAAGCTAGTGTGTCAATAGAAAATGCATGGTCTGATTGGCTTAAAGTGAAGGTCCATTTTGATGAATTAGTGCCCGGTTTTTAATATACCTATTAACCCTTTGAGTGCTAATGACGGCTCTGAGCTGTCACAGAGTTTCCCACTCTGGTGCTAATGACGGCTCAGAGCCGTCACTAGCACTCTCCCATCTTGAGGGAGATCTAAGGGCTCCCTCCCGCTCCTGCCCCAGCAATCTTGCCTGTAGAATGACAGGCATCGCCGGGGCTTCCCATTTCCCACGCGCAATAACGTGATGATGTCACCGCGCAACTTTATTTATACTTAACAAGTTAAGTATAGGAGCAGGGGGCATGCTGCTTAGAAGCCTGTATCTCAGGCATCTAAGCAGCTACAGACCTCCAAGACCCACCATTTGAAAGGTAATCGCCTAACCTTTCCAGTATAAGTATTGGGGGTCTGAAAAAAAAGTTTAAAAAGATTATTTAAAAAATAAAAAAAACTTTAAAAAAAACTTAGCACCCAGGTGGAAAGTGCTTAGCACTCAATGGGTTAAAAACAAGGAAACTTTAATTTATCAAAATTGACATTTCATTGTTTACTTCGAAAACTTACCTTTTAATCCTTGCAGAAGCTCCTGCAATTCTCTCGGCTATCGGAAGCCTCTGCAGACGTCAAAAATGACAAATCAGGCTTCCTCCAATCACAGCTTCCCCCGCCGGGGGAATCTTGGTCTGATGCAATGCTGTGATTGGAGGGAGCCAGATTCATCATTTTGGACCCGAGAAGACTGCTTGTGACGGGCGGAGGAAGTGCTGGAGCAAGTTTTTGAAGAAAACAGTGACATGTCAATTTTGATTAATTAAAGGGCCCTTGTTTTTAATAGGTTTATTAAAAAACGGGCACTAATTCATCAAAATGGACCTTCACTTTAAAATGATTTATAAATAGATTCAGCCCTACCCTACCACACTATCAGTAATCAAGTGCCCCTGTGGCAAGAATACGGTCTGATGCCTTACTTGTTTTTCAATTTTGAGAATAACATTTTATTATTATTTTATATATATATATATATATATATATATATATATATATACAGGGAGTGCAGAATTATTAGGCAAGTTATATTTTTGAGGATTAATTTTATTATTGAACAACAACCATGTTCTCAATGAACCCAAAAAACTCATTAATATCAAAGCTGAATAGTTTTGGAAGTAGTTTTTAGTTTGTTTTTAGTTATAGCTATTTTAGGGGGATATCTGTGTGTGCAGGTGACTATTACTGTGCATAATTATCAGGCAACTTAACAAAAAACAAATATATACCCATTTCAATTATTTATTTTTACCAGTGAAACCAATATAACATCTCAACATTCACAAATATACATTTCTGACATTCAAAAACAAAACAAAAACAAATCAGTGACCAATATAGCCACCTTTCTTTGCAAGGACACTCAAAAGCCTGCCATCCATGGATTCTGTCAGTGTTTTGATCTGTTCACCATCAACATTGCGTGCAGCAGCAACCACAGCCTCCCAGACACTGTTCAGAGAGGTGTACTGTTTTCCCTCCTTGCAAATCTCACATTTGATGATGGACCACAGGTTCTCAATGGGGTTCAGATCAGGTGAACAAGGAGGCCATGTCATTAGATTTTCTTCTTTTATACCCTTTCTTGCCAGCCACGCTGTGGAGTACTTGGACTCGTGTGATGGAGCATTGTCCTGCATGAAAATCATGTTTTTCTTGAAGGATGCAGACTTCTTCCTGTACCACTGCTTGAAGAAGGTGTCTTCCAGAAACTGGCAGTAGGACTGGGAGTTGAGCTTGACTCCATCCTCAACCCGAAAAGGCCCCACAAGCTCATCTTTGATGATACCAGCCCAAACCAGTACTCCACCTCCACCTTGCTGGCGTCTGAGTCGGACTGGAGCTCTCTGTCCTTTACCAATCCAGCCACGGGCCCATCCATCTGGCCCATCAAGACTCACTCTCATTTCATCAGTCCATAAAACCTTAGAAAAATCAGTCTTGAGATATTTCTTGGCCCAGTCTTGATGTTTCAGCTTGTGTGTCTTGTTCAGTGGTGGTCATCTTTCAGCCTTTCTTACCTTGGCCATGTCTCTGAGTATTGCACACCTTGTGCTTTTGGGCACTCCAGTGATGTTGCAGCTATGAAATATGGCCAAACTGGTGGCAAGTGGCATCTTGGCAGCTGCACGCTTGACTTTTCTCAGTTCATGGGCAGTTATTTTGCGCCTTGGTTTTTCCACACGCTTCTTGCGACCCTGTTGACTATTTTGAATGAAACGCTTGATTGTTCAATGATCACGCTTCAGAAGCTTTGCAATTTTAAGAGTGCTGCATCCCTCTGCAAGATATCTCACTATTTTTGACTTTTCTGAGCCTGTCAGGTCCTTCTTTTGACCCATTTTGCCAAAGGAAAGGAAGTTGCTTAATAATTATGCCCACCTGATATAGGGTGTTGATGTCATTAGACCACACCCCTTCTCATTACAGAGATGCACATCACCTAATATGCTTAATTGGTAGTAGGCTTTTGAGCCTATACAGCTTGGAGTAAGACAACATGCATAAAGAGGATGATGTGGTCAAAATACTCATTTGCCTAATAATTCTGCACTCCCTGTATATATATATATATATATATATACATGCTGTTTTAAGGCTGATAATATATTTAGAGTGCAGATGTCTTGAGTCCTGGGATTGATTTGTTATGCCTGAACAGAAGTGTTTTCTCAAGCACACAGTCACTGACTTCAGAGGCGATGTGGTAACGCAGATCGCCTCGGACAGTACTACAGCTGAAGTATCCTGCCCTTTGTGTGAGTGCACCTTGTACAAGACATCTCTGTTGTCCTGCAATAGAACATTTCAGCCAAGTCTAAGCATCTTGTTTGTTATAATTGTTTAGAAGAAGTCAATAAGGGTTTGAGTCTGCAGTTGACCAGGCTAGCCATGGTCATAATGTTAGTACAGAGTGCATTGTTTTGCAGTTCTTATCTGTTAAAGCCAATTAGGAAAATATATGTAGCAGGGTTAGCATTTAGAAGTCTGCATTAGACAATACTCAATTTTCAAGAAAAATATACAAAATAGGAAATAGAAGGGGGCAGAGCCTACCCACTCAGGGTGATGGCTGCTTAAATTTTGGCTCTAATGCCTTACACCTGATCAGTGTTTAAATAAAGGGACTTTTGGTCTTTAACATAAGATATAATCTTAGGTACTGTTGCCTATTACACTACAGCTTCCATCGAGATTCGAATGGGACCTAGAGCGATAGTTGAACTCAGTTTACCTCAGTCGATTATTTGAGGCCTGCTACAGAGTTTCCTAACATTGTGTCACCTAAAAGTGGGCAGCTACATAATAAGGAGGACCTCTCTTGTTTAACGGATTGCTGGTACGGAGTGGGGACAGCACTGACGAAGCATATACACCTGATAAACAAGGGTAACTAACCAGGCCCATACCGGAACGGCAGCTGACTACTGATACCACAGGTGCCAGTTTGGGCTCAAACCGTAGGAACCGGGAGATAGTACCTGAAGCACTTTGGGGATTGACCGCAATATCGAGAGACTGACACTCTGCTAGAGACAAGTGAGGGCTGTGATTGCGGCTATCCTGCGACACTCTTCAACCCGGTGAGCAGATGCCCTTGTCTCAAGTCCCCGGTACAAACATAAAGCCACATAGGGAATACCTCTAATACCCAGGTGGTCTTCGGAGGCTTATGAATAAAGGCTTTCAGCAGCAAAAGTTTTGCATTTGTCTCCTGAATAACCTGTGTCCTTTTGATAAATATAGCCATCTGGCAGACATATTAGCCGGAGCATAGAATCTGTGACGCAGTTCCTATTATTTGCAAATCTCATATTTGGGCCATAAACAAATATTTTATTAACAACAGACTTGGCATAAAGGACACATTAGCAGACTGATATTGATCCTTGGACATTTACAACATGTCCCACAGGAAAAACAATAAACTAGAGAGGGGTCCTAAATCCTCAAGTTTAACTGACTTCCTTAAAGCTGCTCCACCTAACACAGACATGTCAGAGAGCAGACTCCTTTCTCCTTCTCAGGAGGCCATGGAATAGACTGGCTCTACATCCCAGCAACCTCAAGAATACTTAACTAGAAGTGACCTTCATACTATATCCTCAAAAGAGGATATTAATAAAGTTCTAGCCGAAATGAGGTCCTTTTTTGGTGACCTGAAGAGGGACATAAATCAAGTTACACAGCAAGTTCACATACTTGAGAATAAACATGCAACTCTCATTGCCAAAGCGAAAACTAACTCTCACCACACCAGAGAGCATGAGGAGAATATACAGTTTCTACTCTCCAGAGTGGAAGATTTGGACAATAGGGGGCGGCGGAATAATATCAGGGTCCATGGAGTCCCTGAATCTGTCTCTAATGCTGCACTCGAGGGGTATTTGCAGGACTTGTTCCGCACAATGAAAGGTACACCGAGCTCTACCGACATACCCATTGAGAGGGCTCATAGGGCTCTTAGACCCAGGCCTTCGCCCAAGGCACCACCTAGAGACATAATAATCAAGTTTCTTAGCTACAGAGACAAGGAAATTATTATGCAAAAAGCAAGGAGCCTCCAGAATGTAACACATGCAGGGATTTCTCTGCAAATCTTCTCCGACCTGAGTCTAACCACCCTACAAAAGAGAAGAGATCTCAAATTTATAACATCTGAACTACAAGCCCACAAAATACAATATAAATGGGGCTTTCCAGTAAGCCTGATAGCTTCTAAAAATGGTACACAAGCAGTTTACAGATCACCGGCTGACCTCCCTGAGTTCTGTAGAATACTTGAAGTCGACATACCGCCACCAGATCGGATGGAGAGCATTCAACAAGATCCTTCTCTTCGGGAAACAGAGGACTCTGCTCAGGCTTCTGATACTTGAATAATGTCTTCTGCTTTAAAGCATCATCTGGACATACACCATGGGGACTTTGATACGTATTTTACTTATATGTTTTGTTTGCTGTGTTGGTGCCAGACTTGACCTCATAGGCTGGATGCCTAGATCCTGGTAAACTGTTCTTATTAACTACCCAATGCACCACTTGCAATTTCTTATTGTTTCTCAGAGTTAAATGTTAAATGACGTTATCTTTATTCAATGAAAGCTGTTATATTTAAATGGGCCTTCTTCCACCTAGTACATTTACATACAACTTAAAATGTAGATATGTTACCCATTAACAGTAATCTTTACACTACCTCAGAGGAAGGTATCAGAAGGTTTCTAATTGCTTAGTCTCTCTCACACAAATTTACACCTAAGCATGCCCAACTCTGGGGACTACCTCCTAGCATATTTATATTAGGTTTTTCTTTTTCCATGTTGATATGTTTATATTGTTGCCTCATCTTCTTTCTGGGCAGGGAGCTGTTATAGCAAAGTAATATTCAGTGAAATACGGGCCGTATTGCGGCCCAAAATACATTGGCATCCCACCTCATTGCGGACTTCCGGATATCTTTAAAGGGACTGTATGTTGCCACGATATGGGTACTGGTAATGAGACATACCAGGTATCTGGGAGTTCCAATGTTGATCCTAATTGTTTAATCGCTTAAACTCTCCATTACAGTTTAAAATAATCCTACTTTATCACTTAAAATATATAATATTTGATAAATGTTTGTATCCGTTGCCCTGAAATTTATCAGTTCTACAGTGTTCTTTTTTTTAGGTAGTTAATAGATATCTCATTGCACACTGACCATGTTGTTATGCTCTAAGCAGGAACGCCGTAACCTCCAACTTGTTTATAAGTTTAGGATAAACTGTTCCCTAAATTTTGAATTCTAACACTTTTTACTGATCGGGTGTGGGGATACTGACCCCAAGCTCACTTTCTTATTCCTTTGTTTTTCCCTTCTATATATAAGAAGGACTATATAGATATTTTTCTAACACCTTAATTATTTTCAGCGTACTGCTGGAATTCTTACTATTACTCTACTGACCTTCGATTACTCTATTTTTTTTTTTTTTTTTTTTTTTTTTTTTTTTTTTTTTAAAGGAGCTTTATTTGAAAAAAAAAAGATATAAACATACAAGCATTATGACAATGCCTCATCTGGTTACGTCATACATTTCTCAACATTGCTATATAAGTCCAACGTGATCTAATTCAATTGGTCAGTGTGTGAGAAATTGTCCAAGGTACAAGGCTCCTGTTTTCCACATTTTCTTAGATTTTCTTGCTGTATGTGGACTAATAAAATAGTCCAAGCTTCTAGATTAACACAGACAATATAGTGCTCCGTAGAGCAGATTGAACTTAAAAGTAACTGTATAGAACTGCACATTAGTATCAGATAAAGATAATTTACCACAGGTGGCCGGTACATCCTATAAGTAAAGAAAAGAGAAAGAAGAAAAAAAAAAAAAAAAAAAAAAAAAAAAAAAAAAAAAGGGGGGGGAAGTGGGGAGAGGTAAGGGGGCAAGGTTCCAGCACCTGGGGGGAGGAGGAGGAGGAGAATAAAGGGAGGAGGCGGGACGCCGGCGGTTGGGGACCCAATCCGTCCTGATTCAGGTCACTCAGGATTCACCATTGTTCCAGAGTTGTAGCAACAGTTCATGGGCGTCCAATTTACCCATCCGGGCATAATGATATCTTTCTAGGCTCAACAGGTTATGCACCCCCTGTCTCCACTCCGAAGTCAGGGGGATCTGGGTAGTTTTCCATTTGGCAGGTATCAAGTTTTTAGCACTAGTCAACATTAACATCAGCAAAGTTTTCTTGGTCAAATCTGGGATCTTAGTGGGAAAATGGAACAACAACGTTTCCATGGTTTTTGGCACCTCTAGGTTCAGTGTCAGTTGAATGTGTTCCCACACCTCCCTCCAAAACACCCCCAGCATGGGGCAGTCCCACCAGATGTGAGTCAAGGATCCCACTTCCCCGCAACCCCTCCAGCATTTATCTGAAGTATTAGGGTAGATCTTTTTGAGACGAGATGGTGTAAGGTACCATCGACTCAGTACTTTATATTGTGACTCTTGAATACGTGCGGACACTGACACTGTCTTGGTGGCCCGGAAAATCCGCTGCCACTCCTGTGGTTCCAGCTCCATCCCCAACTCCATCTGCCACTGTCTGGTGTATGCTGGTAAACTGTCTTCCCCTTTGCATAAAATCCCATAAATTTTTGAAATTAAGTGTCTGGGGATTGTTTTCTGAGTGCACAGTCCCTCAAAGAGTGTCTGATCTCTTAAGAACAATCGTTTATGCTTATGAGTTGTGATGTAATGACCTATCTGCAGGTACACAAACCAGGGGATTTTAACGGCGGGTTCATCCGCCAGGAGCACCTCCCTTGTTTTCATGATACCATTAACCACAAATTCGCCCACACGATTAATGGCAAACTGCGACTGAGCAGATGTCACTGGAGTCTGTATCGGTATCTCAGGGTTCCCATAGACCGGTGACAGCGGGGAAAAAACTGTGGATATGTGTGTTTCTGTGCGTATGATCTTGTCCCATTCCTCCAGTACTACCTTGATCAGGGGGTATTTCCCCACCTCCGCAGGCCTAAACTTTTTATCTAACCAGGGGAGGGAGGCAAGGCCCCCCTGCTGGAGAATATCAGCCTCCAGCGCAATCCAATCTTTTTGAGGGTTATTGTGACACCATTCAACTAGTCTCTGGAGAAGGACAGCTCTTCTATAGAGCAGTATATTTGGGAGCCCCAGTCCACCCCCCTCCCTAGGGAGATACATTGTCTTCCTATTTATTCTGGGCCTAATATCTTTCCAAATATAATCCTCTATTAATTTCTGTAGGGAGGAAAGAAAGGAGTGTGGAAGAGGGATGGGAATAGTCTGAAGGACATACAGCACCCTAGGGAGGACATTCATTTTAATAACGCTTATCCTCCCCAGCCATGAGATCATTTTGTGTTTCCACACCGATAGATCGTTTGAAATATCTTTCTTAAGTGCTGCATAATTGGTCTCGTACATAACTGAGGTCTCCGCAGAGAGCTCGACGCCAAGATATCTCAGCGAAACAGTGTTAAGGACAAACGGGCTATACGTCTTAAGCCAGGTCAGTGTAGCTGGGGCCAGGTTAATGCTTAGTAACTCTGATTTGGTGTTATTAAGGAGGAAATTCGATACCACACCATACTTATGGAATTCGTTCAACAATGCAGGGACAGAGGACTCAATTTCGGAGATTGTAAACAAGAGATCATCTGCATACATAGCAATTTTGTATTCCCTGTTATTTACTTGAATCCCCTGCACTAACCCATTAGCTCTAATGCTGCACGCAAGCGCCTCTACAGAGATGGCAAACAGTAAGGGGGACAGCGGACACCCCTGCCTGGTGCCGTTTGTGATATTAAAATGGGAGGAGAGGACGTTATTTACCTTGACTCTAGCATTAGGTGCTGAATATAATGCAAACGTCATATTCAAGAATTTCTTTCCAAAACCTATCTTCTCCATTGTTCTTCTGAGGAATTGCCAGTTCACTCTGTCAAACGCCTTTTCGGCATCGGTTGACAATAAGGCTATAGGTTTGGACTTATTTTTAGAATATTCAATTAGTTGTAACACTTTCAGGGTGTTGTCCCTAGCCTCCCTCCCCGGGACGAACCCTACTTGGTCTTGTGAAATCAATGTGGGTAAGATAGTGTTAACTCTGTTTGCCAGAGTTTTAGCTAGAAGTTTAACGTCAGTATTTAGCAATGAGATAGGTCTGTAGCTTTGAGGAACGTCTGTGGGTTTACCCGGTTTTGGCAACACTGTTATATATGCAGTCAACATTGATGTAGGCAGTGTTTCTAGGTCAGACGTACTGTGAAATAAATTTTGCACATGTGGCATTAAAATTGGCAAAAAGATTTTATAATATCGAGCTCCAAAGCCATCTGGGCCGGGGCTCTTCCCGGATGGTAAATCTGACAGTGCGGCCTGTATCTCCTCCTGTGTGAGGGGAGAGTCAAGATAATCAGCAGTTTCCCTCGTCATAGTGGTCATGTGTATTCCCTCTAGGTATTCCGCTATAGCAAGTGATTCCCGCTGTGCGCTCGGTGTAGGGGCTGTCATAGTGGTCTTCAGGTTATATAATTGGCTGTAGTAATTACGAAATGTCTCCGCAATGTTAGGGCTATCTTTGTGTATGTTACCATCTTTGTCTCTAATTGTGTGGACATATGTTTTAAGTTGAGAACGTTTGAGGGCCCTGGCCAGTAGTTTACCCGCCTTGTCTCCCCCCTCGTAATATGTTTGTTTTAACAGCAACGCCTTCCTCTGATTTTCTTCTTGTAGTAACTGTTTAAAATCTGTTCTAGCTTGTGTTAATTCCGTCAGCAAGGAAGTATCTGCCGGAGCCCTTTTATGCCGTTCCTCTAGTCTTCCTAACTGTAAGAGTGTATGATTATATTTTTCCCTGGCCTGTTTCACCTTCCTACTTTTGTGGTCTATCAGAAGACCCCTCATAACACTTTTGTGTGCTTCCCATACTGTGGTCAACGAGAGATCTGCAGTCATGTTTAAGGCAAAATACTCTGTCAGTTTGGTGGATATGTCCTCCCTTACAAGTGGGCAGTCCAGTAAAGAGTCATCTAGACGCCACAAGAACGGCGTAGCTGGAGTGTCTGGCCAATGCAATAGGCATGAAACCGGTGCATGATCCGTCCATGTGATAGAGGTGATGTCGCTATTTGTGACATAAGCAATGCCCTGAGAGTCAGTGAAAAAATAGTCAATTCGCGAGTATTTCATATGTGGACTGGAGTAGTATGTAAAGTCAGTCTCAGTCGGGTGCAATGTACGCCACACATCGTGTAATAGATGTGTCTTCATAGTGTTGTTTATATGTTTTAGGATGTGGTGCGGGACACTAGACACCCCATTAGATGTGTCCAATTTAGGAATTAAAGGTGCGTTGAAGTCACCTCCCAGTATCACAACTCCTCTAGAGAGCTCTAAGAGTCTCGAGGAGAGTGCTCTGAAAAAAACATGCTGCGCTGTATTCGGCGCATAAACATTAACTAGGGTAACTAGCCTACCGTATAGGAGTCCCACCACGATAAGGAACCTGCCCTCCTTGTCTCGTTCTACTGTTTGTGCCTGAAAGGGAACTTTATGATGTATAAGTATGCCTACACCATTGTGTTTGTGTGGGCCTGAAGAGAAAATTGCAACCGGATATCTGTGATTGTGCCATTTCGGCTCTTTATGCTTAGCGAAGTGGGTCTCCTGGAGAAAGAACAGGTCGCCCCGCATTCTATGTAATTCACGTGAGACTATGGAACGCTTACCAGGGCTGTTAAGTCCTTTTACGTTAACAGTAATAAATTTAGTCGGGTGGACCCTCGGGTCCCCCCCCGCGGGCGCCATAGAGGGGAAGGAAGAGAGACGAGTGGGAGAAGGAAAAAAAAAAAAAAAAAAAAAAAAAAAAAAAAAAAAAAAAGGGGGAAAGGGGGAAATGGAGAAGGGAAAGGAAAACGGAGCTTGGAAAGAAGGATAATTATAGGGGGAAATAAGGGGAGAGGGAAGTAGTAGAACAGAGGGGAGATGGGACTAGATTGGGAGTAAATCAGAATGCACAGCAATTAAACAATACGGTGTATACCTCGTGTGTGGCAAATATAAATTTCTATACAAACACACAACCACCTGCGGTACCAACAATGAAATAGAATAACTTTAACAAAAAAAAAACTCTGGAGGGTATGTGCCTTTGGCTAGTCATATTATATATAGAGAAAAAAAAAAGGAGATGAGCTACATTGGGAAAGTGGACAAAAAAGGTAACATTTAGTAATAATACCAATCATTAACATAGTGTGCTGAATGATATCAGATGAACCGAGGGGGGGGGGATATAAGGGGAAGGGGAGAACCCTAGGGGTTCCCATATTTATAAACATAACTAGGGCTGTTAAATGGTATTTGGAACTGATATATTTCACATATAAGTACGTTCTCAGGTTTTTATGAGGCCAAAGCCATGAACGCTTAGCTTGCTATAGGACTTAGTGAGTAAGAGATATGGGCAATTATCTAAGGATTACTAAATGTGGTAGTAACTTAAGCATTTACCAAGAATACTGATAATATACAGAAAAAATTTATGGCTATTGCCCATTACCACAGTCCTGAACACATCTTTCACGCCCATATGGGCCAGGAAACAGTCCATTTCAGCAAGCTCTGTGAAAAAAAAGAGGTTAGGACAACTAAATGGTAGCATGCTTCCATACTCATTGTTGCAAGTCCTCCTGCGGCCTGTCCGACCGTTGTTGGCCATCCAAGACCGGAATTGGGATACCCAGGGTGGAGCAGAAGGTGTCCAGGTCCTCTAAAGACCTATAAATGGCCGTAGATCCATTGTTGGTAGCCACGATGCATGTTGGGAATCCCCACCTGTATTGTATTTTGTTTGCTTGCAGAGAGGTGGTAAGAAACTTCAACTCCCTGCGTTTTTGAAGAGTCGCAGGGCAGAGATCTGAGAACAATTGGAGTGTGATGCCAACATGTTGGATTGGTTGCTTGTTCCTGCAGTGGCGTAGGATCTCCTCCTTATCCTTAAAATTTAAAAGCTTGAGGATGACATCCCTTGGGGGTGCTTTGGCTGAGGGTTTTGGGCGTAAGGCTCTATGAGCTCTTTCTATGCTGACCTCAGGAGACATGGGGGTGCCCTTGATTACCCTGAATAAGTCCTGCAAGTAACCCTGCAAAGCAGTAGAGTTAACACTTTCAGGGATGCCCCTGATGCGCAAGTTATTCCGCCTCCCGCGATTATCCAAATCCTCAATTCTTTCTAGCAAATTCTGTATAGTATTAGTGTTGTGCTGCACTTGGGGTATAGTTTCTTTTATTTGGGCCTGCATAGAAGTCTGAGAGTGTTCGATATCTGTGACCCTTTGTGTTAAAACTGATACGTCCTTACGCAGTTCCCCAAACAAATTTTTGATCTCGCTCACTATTTCTTTAATATCTTGTTTAGATGACAGATTTTTCAAATCATCTTTTGTTACATATGGTGTTGGAGGAGCAGAATCTAGGAGAGAGTGGTCAGGGTCTGCTACATTAGGCCCCTGCTGAGACGTGTTATCTTCAGAAGTCTGGGGCTCTATACCTTTCAAATAATGGTTCATGTTTCTTGTTTTGGCGCTCTTTTCTCCCAGGCCTGATTTTTTATGCGCCATTGTGTGTGTGAGTGTAACTTATAGAGCTGGTATGAGCTTTCTGTAATGCTAATCCGGTCAGGAGATCAGATCAAAGAGGAGATACAATAAATGAAGATATAGTGTCACACTGATGCAGTCTTTTCTACTCTTATAGCCAGACAGGCCTCTTACTCTATTAATCTCCCTATTTCCTTATGTTTATTTCTGATGTCAAAGTCTCCTTGCAAATCTGGAGCAGTTATCCCCTATCTCCTCCTCCCCCAGGGCTGTATACCCAGTTCATAAAATAAGTAACACCCAGCTCCTTACGTGCTACCCAGACAGGCCAGGCCAGAGAACAGGCAGTGCAGTGACACTCACCCACCGGAACGCGAGCGACCCAGTGATCAGCTGTCCGGTCAGAGGAGACAGCGTCGCCGCTCAGCCCTATTACAACAAAGGGCTCAGTGTCTTTTTCCACTCTCGGCACCACAGGCACTCCACGTGGGCGACCGCCCCTGCAGTCGGATCTGCGCTCTATATCTGCGCTCTATATGGAAGGCGGGTAAGTTAGAGGTGGCACCGCCAAATAGCGATATCTCGCCTGCAGGCTTTTACAAACGATCAGAGCCAAAGCAGTATGGGTGAGTGCGTCCGGCTCAGGTGGGGTGGTGAATTTTTTGCAGAAGTCCCTCTGGAGCCTGGATGCTATACAGGGCGAGAGTCTTTTCTGTGGGCAGCTTGCTTCAGGGCAAAGTACGGGCTTGCGGCCTTTAGGTGCAATGACGTGAGTTGCTCACCGGACTTTAGCGTGTCCCTTGGTAAAAAATGTCTTCACATAAATGCGTCCCCCTCGGTTCAGTTAGGGTATTTATGCTGTTTGTAGCTC
The DNA here is from genome assembly GCF_027579735.1 of Bombina bombina. Classification (NCBI taxonomy): domain Eukaryota; kingdom Metazoa; phylum Chordata; class Amphibia; order Anura; family Bombinatoridae; genus Bombina; species Bombina bombina. The sequence continues at coordinate 1,489,749,940 of NC_069499.1, read as the reverse complement.
AGTTGTGGACATTTAGATATGAATGACTAACTTTTGGCTCGGGAGCTCTACTCAGCTGCGGCCATTCTCCTGCACAGCCAGGCTCCGCCCCCCTCGATTACTCTATTTTAACTTTTTCTTTTCCCCTCTTTCCCCCCCTTCCCCTTTTTTTTTTTTTTTTTTTTCTCTCACTCTTCCTCCCTCCTCCTTCCCTTCCCTTCATGTCCTGGTGTCCTCCCTATCAACAAATACCTACCTAGCATAATGGAATTCTGGAACAAACAGAGTTTGACAGTCTTGACGTTAAATGTTAAAGGCCTCAATACACCTGAAAAGATCCCATTTGATAAAAGATGCGACTAGTTTAAATTGTGACATTGTATATTTGCAAGAAACCCATTTTAAAAAGGGGAGGGTACCAAAATGGCCAAATTCCAAATTTCCAACCATGTTTTTTGCTTCTGGCCCTTCTAAAAAAAAATGGGGTGGGAATCATTATAAAACACTCTACATCCTTCAGTTTGATCCAAGAGGTTAAAGATCCAGAGGGCCGCTACTTGATAGTAGTAGGCACCTTGTACAACAGACCTGTCACGTTGGTTAATGCATATTTCCCAAACACACGCCAACACAAATTTATGGCAGCTCTCACTAATAAAGTACTTGAAACGCAAAAAGGAGCTTTGCTCCTCGCAGGGGATTTCAATCTACCCCTGGATCCACTGCTTGATACTTCCATGGGATCAACCTCTATTCCAAAAAAGATCATTAAGCAATGTAATACTAGATTAGAGGAGTTGGCAGTACATGAAATTTGGAGAACACAATACCCCACAAGACGGGACTACACCTTCTTTTCCCACCCTCACGACCTGTACACGAGAATCGACTATATTTTCACTGACCAAGCTACACTGGCTTCTGTAGAGAAAACACAAATTCTCCCCATGACCTGGTCAGACCACGCTCCAGTACTCTGTAAACTAAGATGGCCGACTATGCCAGACCACCCATTCATATGGCGATTTGACAGTTTCTCAGGTGGAAAATAGAAACTACACTCACTGACTATTTCACCATTAATGACACAGCTGAGACCTCTAAACACATACTTTGGGAAGCACATAAATGTGTGCTCCGTGGCGAACTTATTAAACAGAAGGCCATTTTGGCGAAACAAACTAGAAATAAAACATAAAAAGCAGCCGTCGGACACCTCAGTGCTTACTGAGCTTAATAAGGCTAGGAGATAAATACAGGACATCCATACACTTGACTACCAGAAAATGGCGTTGCGGAACCAACAAAAGTTCTACGAATTTGGGGATAAACCCGGCAGACTATTAGCTAGGGCTCTCAGAAGAAAACAATTAAAAACACACATTCACGCATTGATAGACAAAAATGGCCTAACACACGCAGACGGCCCAGCTATTGCGTAGACTTTAAGAGCATACTATCACGATCTATATAATCTACAGAATCCCTCTCATTCTTCCCCAGACAGTGAGGAGAGACCACCTTCTCCAGCTTTGAGTTCCTACCTGGACTCAATTAAACTTCCTTCCCTGTCCCAGGCAGATGCAGAGGCCTTGAATGCTCCTATATCTCCAGAGGAAGTGTCGCGTACCATAGAAGACCTGCCGTCTGGTAAAAGCCCGGGTCCTGACGGCTTTAGCGCAAAATACTATAAGCTTTATAAACAGATTCTGTCCCCTCAACTGGCCTGCTTATTTAATACTCTAGATACCTCTCAAGGATTTCCTCCTATGTTAAAGGGACAGTCAACACCAGAATTTTTGTTGTTTAAAAAGAAAGATAATCCCTTTATTACCCATTCCCCAGTTTTGCACAACAAACACAGTTATAATAATACACATTTTACCTCTGTAATTATCTTGTATCTAAGCTTCTGCTGACTGCCCCCTTATTTCAGTTCTTTTGACAGACATACAGTTTAGCCAATCAGTGCTTAGTCCTAGGTCACTTTACGTACATGAGCTCAGATTGAACAAATTTTTACCCAACTTGATTTCCCCGGATCAGGTGGGATTTGTGCCTGGCCGAGAGGCCAGGGACAACACTATAAAAGCTACTTTACTGAGTAATTATGCGCAAATTAATAAGGTCCCGATGATTCTGGTCTCTACTGATGCTGAGAAGGCCTTCGACAGGATTAGCTGGAATTTTTCTAAGGCAGTCCTGTCGAAGATGGGGTTTGGACAGATTTTCATACAAAGGATTTTCTCCCTCTACGTGGCCCCCTCGGCCCAGGTCAGGATTAATAATATACTATCTGACCCCTTCAATACTTCAAACGGCACCAGACAAGGGTGTCCGTTATCTCCAATAATACTAGGGTAATAAACCCAATAGGGGGCGCTGTGGTATGCAATATGTACTTGACAACTGTGTTTTTATAAAAAATTACAATCCAAATGTTGGGTACATATACATACATATATATATACACACATATATATATATATTTATAATTGCCTATAATAATCAGCAATTAATGTATTAAAACATTGCAAAAGTAAATATATCAAAGTCCCAAATCATGGATGAATAGCACCCAGATGATAGACAGTCCAGTCTATTCCTGGTGTATGTGTTCTATAGAACTTTAGGCCGCACTCAATCTTCACCCTTCACAGGTCAGCAAATCTAGGATAAAAAACAAGGAAAGAGGCGCCGTATGTGTGAATCCGTGACAACCAGCATCAAAAGAAAGGACAAGTGCAGGGTACTCACAATATAGGAAGGCACTCAAATGTGCCTGTAGAGGCAGGCTGGTATTCACAGCACACCAGCTAGCTGTGCAAGGCACTCCAGGGAATCGTAAGGTAGAAGTCTGTATATCTTAGCAGACTGTAGATAGTCAGTCCAGCAGTATAAGGCTCAGGAGCTAAGTGCAAAAAAACACAAAAGGGCGCACAAACTGTGTGAATCTGTAAGGACCCAATAGTCAGTTTACAACCAGTGCAGGGTACTCACATTCTGTAGAGGCACTCAAATGTGCCAATAGGGGCAGGCTGGCTTTCACAGCAAACCAGCTGGCTGTGTCAGATATGCAGCAGGATACTCCACAGCAGACAGGATACAGGATCAACAGGTAGCTCAGATAGTATAATAATCAATAGAATTGAGGATATATGATAAAAATGGGTTTAATAATAATAAAAACAATTATAAAATACATATATCACTCATATATTATGAGTAACAGCATGCAACGCGTTTCTCGGTATACACCGTTTCATCAGGCATCATTTACCCAACTTGATTTCCCCGGATCAGGTGGGATTTGTGCCTGGCCGAGAGGCCAGGGACAACACTATAAAAGCTACTTTACTGAGTAATTATGCGCAAATTAATAAGGTCCCGATGATTCTGGTCTCTACTGATGCTGAGAAGGCCTTCGACAGGATTAGCTGGAATTTTTCTAAGGCAGTCCTGTCGAAGATGGGGTTTGGACAGATTTTCATACAAAGGATTTTCTCCCTCTACGCGGCCCCCTCGGCCCAGGTCAGGATTAATAATATACTATCTGACCCCTTCAATATTTCAAACGGCTCCAGACAAGGGTGTCCATTATCTCCGTTGTTGTTTGCCCTGGTCATGAAGGTTTTAGCTCAGAAAATTAGGGATAATGGGAAGATTAGGGGACTACAGATAGGGGATCAAGAACATAAGTTGTCAATGTACACAGACGACGTCTTACTCTCACTAACAGATCCACTGACTTCACTTCCAGAAGTATTGAGGGAATTTGAGATATATGGCAGGTTCTCAAATTTTCACTTAAACAAAACGAAATCGGAAATATTAACCACCACTCTCCCCCAGGCAGAAATTTGCCAACTTTCTTCTTTGTGCCCACTACGCATACAAACTCGCACTCTTAGATATTTGGGGATCAACCTCACCCCTTCCCCAGACAACCTACATGAGGCCAACTATTCAAACCTACTTATTGAAATTACAGGAGATCTTTCTTCTTGGAGAAATAAACCGGTCTCCTGGTTAGGGAGAATCGGTATTGTAAAAATGAATATTCTACCTAGGATACTGTATTATATCCAGACCCTCCCGATCCCCTTACCCACACACTATCTACACAGACTCCAAGGAGTGATAGAAGAGTTTATTTGGAAGGGAGTTAAACCACAAATTGCAAGGAAAACTCTTTATTTGCCGAAAGAGAAGGGGGGACTGTGAATCCCTAATTTATTCACTTACAAGAAAGCTATTAACCTTCAGCACCAAGTCGAGTGGTGTCCCAATGCTAAAGATAAAATCTGGGTGCAAATATGTAGGACAATTTTGGGAATACAGAACCTAGGGACCATCCGCCAAATCAAGGCCCAAAATACTGGAGAGTTACCCCTTTATCAAAGAATTTTTTGTACGGTGGGATAGATCTCTAGTGGAACATCCACACATTACCTCCAATCCTTCACCACTCACACCATTTATAGACAACCCAGATATACCTTTCACATGTACACAACGGCTGCCGATAGATAAAACTCTACTTACACAGGTGACTTTCCCCCGCCTTTTGACAAATAAAAAAATCAAGAACAGAGTAGATCTGGAGCGTACTGGACTCGATATTCCCTGGTTTTACCATACACAACTCCAACATTTTCTATCAACATATAAAAGTTCAAATGAAGTGACTAGACAACTGACTACTTTGGAATCTTTATGCCTACTCCCGAGCACACCGAGACATTTAATTTCCATAGCTTACCATCTGATCCTTTCACCAAAAGAAACCCCCTTTCCTGAATACGTGAGGCAGTGGAATAGGGAACTCAACCCACCTCCTACTGACAAAGACTGGCATAAGACACTAAATGCTCACGTGAGGGCCTCAGTCTCGGCGAGAACAGTTGAATCTAACTATAAATTTCTGTATAGGTGGTTTCTTTCACCCGACAGAATCCAGAAAATATATAAGCAGACCGATGGGAAATGTTGGCGCGGGTGTGGGGAGCGTGGTACCCTCCTCCATATCTGGTGGGGATGTGATACTCTTAGGCCTTATTGGCGGTTAATTCTAGATTTCATGGAGACCACATATAATATATCCTTAGCTAGATCACCCAGCCTTCTGCTGTTTCATGATCTTCCTAAGTTCAAAGACAAACCTTCAAAACAGCTCTTTTTTATAATGCTTAACAGTGCTAAGTCCCTTTTTCCCAAGAAGTGGAAAAAGACGGACATCCCTACAGTGATGGATTGGGCATCCCAAGTAGACTTTTACAACTAGAAAGATTCAGATATATAAGGGATGACAAAATAGAAGTACATGAATATATATTTGGAAAAGTGGAAACCGGTGATTTCTGACTTACGAAACAGCACATAGAATGATGACTGACGACGAGGGCTTGTCGACCCTAGTCGGACTTGGGGACCTGCTCAGGAACCTCCTTGATAGGGTACCCCTTAGTGCTTTCTTCCCTCTCCTTATCTCCTTCCCCCTTCTCCATTTCCTCCCCTCCCCCCCTCTCTTTTTTTTCTCCCTTCCCCTCTCCCTTCCTCTCATTCTTTTCTTCTTATCTCCCTCTTTTTCTACTTCTACTCCTATATTCGATTATTCTCGACGTGGCAATGTGTGTTAAAACCCACGCCGAGACCATCTTATCCTCTAGAATGCATATATATATCATACCATTCTTATTTCTTATTATAAGTTTGTGTACACACTTCTGGGACTCCATAACCATTTGTGGACTTTATGCTTAGAAACCTTTTTAAACTACCAGGCATTATGTGACTTGCTATTTAGTCATAAAATTTGGACCTGGATAAATATGGATACTCCAATAATGCTTGTGAAATGTTAAAAATTTCATATGTAACTTATGTCTTTTGAAGTGTGTATTGTTATTATTTTATCTCAATAAAGCTTTGAAAATGAAGAGAAAAAAAAATAGGTAATAGAAGTATATTGCAAAGTCCTTTAACGATGTATTACTAAACCTTTTGTATTAAAATTTCAGTTTTACTGTCCCTTTATGTGTTTTTCTCTCTCTAAACAAAGTTTTATTAATCTTAAACAAGTTTGTACAAGAGAAATCAAAGATTGACAGTAGTACAGTAAGTTTACATTAAAGGGACAAAATTAAACTTTCATGATTCAGATTTATATTTACTTTTGTTAGAAACATTACTTTGTTTTCTTGGTATCCTTTGATGAAAAGTAATATAGAATTATAGCCAATATGGCTGATGTATATACAGTACATAACATGGATGTATTTCGTTATAGTCACTAGGGATGTACATTAGGCAGGTTCGTTAGCTGCAGATTGCGGAAGAAGGCGGCCGGTCATGGTATTTGTCTCTTTTCGGGGCTGGATATCTTCTTGTCAAAAAGTGCAACACATTAAGATCTGTGCAAATCCAGACAGTGCACATTCACAAGAAGAAATCTATCAGCCAATCGGAATCTAAGGGACGCCATCTTGGATGATGTAATTTAAAGAGAAACCTCATTCGGAAGAAGATGTCGATTGAAGAGGATGCTCCGCGCCGGATGTCTTGAAGATGGACCTGCTCCGCGCAGGATGGATCAAGATAGAAGATGCCATCTGGATGAAGACTTCTGCCCGGTTGCATGAAGACTTCTTCCCGGTTGGATGAAGACTTCTGCCGCTTCGTTGAGGACTTCTGCCGGCTTCGTTGAGGATGGATGTTGGGTCTTCAAAAACTGTAAGTGGATCTTTGGAGGTTAGTGTTAGGCTTTTTTAAGGGTTTATTGGGTGGGTTTTATTTTTAGATTAGGTTTTGGGCACTTGAAAAATAGATAAATGCCCCTTTAAGGGCAATGCCCATCCAAATGCCCTTTTCATGGCAATGGGGAGCTTAGGTTTTTTAGTTAGGATTTTTTACAGGTAAAAGAGCTGATTTCTTTGGGGCAATGCCCAGCAAAAGGCCCTTTTTTTTAGTTTAGTTTAGGCTAGGTTTTTTTTATTTTGGGGGGCTTTTTTTATTTTGATAGGGCTATTAGATTAGGTGTAATTAGTTTAAAGGGACAGTCTACACCAGAATTTTCATTGTTTTAAAAGATAGATAATCCCTTTATTACCCATTCCCCAGTTTTGCATAACCAACAAAGTTATATTAATATTCTTTTAACCTTTGCAAACTGCCCCTTTATTTCAGTTCTTTTGACAGACTTGAAGTTTAGCCAATCAGTGCCTGCTCCTAGATAACTTCACGTGCATGCACAGTGTTATCTATATGAAACACTTGAACTAACACCCTCTAGTGGTGAAAAACTGTTATAACGCATTCTGAAAAGAGGTTGCCTTCAAGGTCTAAGAAATTAGCATATGAACCTCCCAGGTTAAGCTTTCAACTAAGAATACCAAGAGAACAAAGCAAAATTGGTGATAAAAGTAAATTGGAAAATTGTTTTAAATTACATGCCCTATCTGAATCATGAAAGTTTATTTTGGACTAGACTGTCCCTTTAAATATCTGATAATTTCTTTTTTTATTTTGTGTAATTTAGTGTTTTTTTTATTTATTTAGTTAATTGTATTTAATTAATGTAATTTATTTAATTGTAGTGTAAGGTTAGGTGTTAGTGTAAGACAGGTTAGGTTTTATTTTACAGGTAAATTTGTATTTGTTTTAACTAGGTAGTTAGTAAATAGTTAATAACCATTTACTATTCTACCTAGTTAAAATAAATACAAACTTGCCTGTGAAATAAAACTAAAACCTAAGATAGATACAATGTAACTATTAGTTATATTGTAGCTAGCTTAGGGTTTATTTTACAGGTATTTAGTTTTAAATAGGAATTATTTAGTTAATGATAGTAAGTTTTATTTAGATTTATTTTAATTACATTAAAGTTAGTGGGTGTTAGGGTTAGGTTTAGGGGTTAATAAATTTAGTATAGTGGCGGCGATGTTGGGGGCGGCAGATTAGGGGTTAATAAATGTAGGTAGGTGGTAGCGATGTTGGGGCAGCAGATTAGGGGTTAATAAGTATAATGTAGGTGTCGGGGGTGGCAGATTAGGGGTTAATAAGTATAAGATTAGGGGTGTTTAGACTCGGGGTTCATGTTAGGGTGTTATGTGTAAACATAAATTTAGTTTCCCCATAGGAATCAATGGGGCTGCGTTACGGAGCTTTACGCTCCTTTATTGCAGGTGTTAGACTTTTTTTCAGCCGGCTCTCCCCATTGATGTCTATGGGGAAATCGTGCACGAGCACGTAAAACCAGTTTACCGCAGCTCACCGCAGCGCTGGTATTGGAATGCAGTATGGATCTCAATGTTGCTCACTTCTTGCCTGCTAAGCCGGGTTTTTGTAAACCTGTAATACCAGCGCTGTAGGTAAGCGAGCGGTGACAATAACTTGCAAGTTAGTACCGCACCGCTCATAACGCAAAACTCGTAATCTAGCCGCAAGTAAGTAACCAACCATGATGATCATGAGTAACATCAAGGTGGGTGTGCTTGGTCAGGAGTTGCAGAGCGCCCCAGCAGCCTCTTTAAACTGGCTGCTCTGACTCTCATTATTCTCAGACGGTATCATGAGTCCCAGCAGCAGGAGCCTCCAGGATTCTATTTAAACAGGGTTCCCAGACTCCCCCCATACCTAGGGGGCCCCTAGGATTGGTGGAGTCTGGGACCCCTGTTAAAATAGAATCCTGGAGGCCCCTGCTGCTGGGACTCATGATACCGTCTGAGAATGATGGGAGTCAGAGCAGCCAGTTTAAAGAGCCTGCTGTTTTGTTTGTACTGGGAATCCCAGTGAATGTCTTAGCAGCCAGGGGATCCACCTAGGGGAGAGTGAAGGGTTAAAACAGGCTCTCTGCATGGAATAGATCTAGGGGAGCTGGTAACAATTCTGTCCTGCTTTACCACAGATACATATTTTCTTTCTGCATGCTGATGGGCAGTACATGAAAAGTGCTGCCCATACTGTATGGAGCATTGGTGTGCTGCAGGGGGGATATCCAGTGAGGGAGGGATTATAAAAAAAACTGCCCTGACTAGTTAATTGGTGTCTGTAATAAAGAATAGTACAGGGCAGCACTTTTTGTGTACTGCACTTCGCTGCCACTTCTGCTGGATGCTATTCCACCATGCATCCCCTCAGTAAAGAGAGTGTTTTTGATGTTTTTTAAATTGAAATGTACCTTGGTGTCCTTCACTAAGGTCTGTACCTTGGAAAATGTCCACCACAGCCTTGGTCCTGCCTATCCCTGCCCCAAAAACACATGTGGTCCATTTGATGATTTCTTATGTTTGAGTGATACATGTAACCAAATGCCCCTTTTAATAGTTATTACATTTACCCCTCAGCTAAGCAACCACATACATAAAGCACTCAAAGGGACATTGTATGTAACACTAGATTTTTATTTGCATAAATGTTATGTAGATGATCCATTTATATAGCCCATTTGGTAGTGTTTTTGTAAAAAATGTATAGTTTTGCTATAGTTTTTTAATAACATTGTGCTGATTTTCAGACTCGTAACCAAGCCCCACAATGTCAGATGTAACATTTTAGTGTGGTATATTTCTTTAAGACCTGCTCTATAAACTCCCACAATCCCTAGAGCACTCTGTCAATTATTCTGAGTTTGTGCAGAAACTAAGAAGCCTGACTACTTGATTCCAAGCTACCACTTATTAATTTCATACTACTCCAATTGGGATATAATTTCAAGGGAAAGGACATTCTCATCTAAACTGCTTGCTGCAGTTAATCAAAAGACCCACACATTGTTCTATCATTAGAGACAGGAGTCTCTTTGCTTATTAAAGGGACAGTCAACACCAGAATTTTTGTTGTTTAAAAAGAAAGATAATCCCTTTATTACCCATTCCCCAGTTTTGCACAACCAACACAGTTATATTAATATACTTTTTACCTCTGTAATTATCTTGTATCTAAGCTTCTGCTGACTGCCCCCTTATTTCAGTTCTTTTGACAGACATGCAGTTTAGCCAATCAGTGCTCAGTCCTAGGTCAGTTTACGTGCATGAGCTCAATGTTATCTATATGAAATATGTGAAACTAATGCCCTCTAGTGGTCAAAATGTATTCAGATTAGAGGCAGTCTTCAAGGTCTAAGAAATTAGCATATGAACCTCCTAGTTATAGCTTTCAACTAAGAATACCAAGAGAACAAAGCAAAATTGGTGATAAAAGTAAATTGGGAAGTTGTTTAAAATTGCATACCTTATTTAAATCATGAAAGTTTTTTTGGACTTGACTGTCCCTTTAAGCTGTTCACCTTTACCTCGTATCAAAACCATTCAGCTGTTTCTGAATCCTGCATCCACAACCTTCCAGCACGGGTATAACTTTCAACCACATCCCCTGCTATTTGCGGTTGTAACCGCCAACAAACAAACATAATACGGCTTGATATTCTCCATTAACGAAGCTGCCATTTTTCCAAGCTCCTGATTAGTCCTCGGCCTCACACCCCCAGCGTGACGTCACGGCAGAACCGAAAGAGCCCTCAGAGATGCAGTAGCTTCATCAAACACGCTGTGACTAACAAAGCACCTTATTGGAGCAAGTTGACACACCTCCTCAAACGTGAGTAACAGATTATACCGAAGCATTAGTTTTACTTGCAGCCTGTCTTTAACGTACTACAAGGGGACATTGTATATTCCAAATTTAAAGGGACACTACTGAAATCTTATAGTTGCCTATGTAAAGTGAACTAAAATACCAATTCAAATATTGCAACTCACCTATTACTTTTGCTATTCAGAATTACATCCTAAACAACTTACAGGACTATATATTCTCTCCTGTAACCAATAAACAAGATCTTCCTTAAAGGGACAATATCCACAATTTATCAATTTGTAATCTTTCAACAGTAGAACTGCAGTTGTGATCCTAATACATTTAATGATAGAAAGTGTAAATGCGCTAAACAGCACGGGGATAATTATAAATATAATGGCATACTATGTATGAATATATACTAAACCTTTCTAATAGTACCAAATGACTATGGATTATATCTTAAAGATAAAGAGTGGCATACTATGTATGAATATAAGGATTTTAACAACCCCTAAATGGGGGATTGGAAGCAGAGTTCCGTTATATCAATCGATAAAGAATTGGCATACTATGTATGAATATAATTATTGCACTATCCTTGTTGTAAAATTGAAAAAATATATAAATTGGTGCATTCAATAAAACACATATATAAACTAAAAATGGACGCGATATATCAGCTATATTAATACAATTTATTGTTAGACATATACTGAGATAACATATAAATAAAAAAATCAAGTTCTATAGTGACCGGTCACTGTGGATATAAAATACTAAAACGTCTTAAAAAATGTGTCTTTGAAAATTCTTTTTCGAACTGTGCGTCTGAATTCAATAAAGGTTTCCAATAGGAGAGGTGTTTAAGTTTGCAGGGAACAAGCTTTCATTCCTGCTTGATAAAGTTATTGTAAGACTTTTATGAGACTTTTTCTTTTTTGGCCCAATTCTTTAAGTATCGTGATGAGCGTTATAATTCTTGGAATAACGTGAATAGTCTAAATAACAAACCGTGTTAGTCTAACCACACTGCCGGGCTGATACACTCTTAAGTGCTTACCTGTTCTCTGATCGTCACTTACTCTGGTTCCACCTTAAATAAAGAGAAGTTGAAAATGAGGCTTTTTTCACTAACCAATGACAATCTTCTAATGCATTTATAAGGGAGCAATCTACCATAATCAAACCATCTTGATAAAGCCACCAAGAGTGGCGAAACGCGTTGATGGTAAAGCAAAAGACAGAATAAAAGAATTTCCAAGTTTACAATACCAACGGGTACGGAGGATTATAGAGGATACAAGTGGGACTACTTCTACAATCCAAATACTCTGCGCAGAGTTAAGGAGCAAGGATATCAGACGGATCTACTTCTTTCAAAACTTTGGACGTAGCGTGTGATGTCACCAACTAGCCGCAAGCTGTAGAGACACTAGTGCTACCAGAGTAAGTGACGATCAGAGAACAGGTAAGCACTTAAGAGTGTATCAGCCCGGCAGTGTGGTTAGACTAACACGGTTTGTTATTTAGACTATTCACGTTATTCCAAGAATTATAACGCTCATCACGATACTTAAAGAACTGGGCCAAAAAAGAAAAAGTCTCATAAAAGTCTTACAATAACTTTATCAAGCAGGAATGAAAGCTTGTTCCCTGCAAACTTAAACACCTCTCCTATTGGAAACGTTTATTGAATTCAGACGCACAGTTCGAAAAAGAATTTTCAAAGACACATTTTTTAAGACGTTTTAGTATTTTATATCCACAGTGACCGGTCACTATAGAACTTGATTTTTTATATATATATGTTATCTCAGTATATGTCTAACAATAAATTGTATTAATATAGCTGATATAGGGGGCGGAGCTAGCCACTGAAGAAGATGGTCGCAAGTGTATAGAGCTCCTAGTTCTGGATATAATATATGAAGCTAAACCCACTCTATCATGTAGCTCAACGTTACTCAGAGACTGATCACACTTCTATAAGCTCCTTTTGTTATGTGCCTGGGAAAATTGAAGCTCACATCACCGTGATTTACCAGAGAGATGAAGCGACCTCTGTGGAGGCATAAGATAAGATGGCGCTGGTCATGTGGGGCAAAGAAATCAAAGCCCTAATTGACACTCATTTCTCCAACTTGTCACAGGCTCTTGTAGCGACAATGGGGCAAGATGTTTCAGCTAGCCCTGACTTGAATCGGCAGGTACAGTTATGGAGCCCTTTACAAGCAAGCACCTGTGATAGTCTTATAGTGTGCGCTCAGGAGGTCGGCCGTGTCGGAGAGACACCTACTCTGGAGGAAAAGATTCTATGCTCCCGAGACATACAGAGCCTGGACACTGCAGTCAGTATTAGGAGCATTGTGGCGGCTCACCTCACACAGCAGATCACCTACCTGCTGCCGCCTGCCGGAAATCTGAGAAGCGGAAAGGCCCGGTCGGTCAATGCTGCTGATGCGGGGCCTATACTTCTGCTGGCTGTGCTTCTTTGTGCAGCGTCGCTACATCTACAATGGGATCCTGGCGGTCCGCGGCAGAGGGAGAGGCTGGGGTGAGCGGGACAACTTTCGTGCAAGGGATAATTCCATGACTGTTTTACTTGCTGGACATCCGTTCCATTGGTTCCTGCTGCACTCAGACTGGGTCCCTAGCAAATTTTGCTAATTTGATCTGTGTGACGATGTCACTGTACTTTAAGGACACAGCTCCCCTTATTTACAAACTCTGAGCCTGGTATCTTACATGCTGCCACAACTAAAATTTTCTCTTTAATTTTATTATTTTTTATTATATATTTAGCAAATGTTTTATTACAAAAATATGACTGTGGTTCCTTTGTTATAACGAACTGTAAGCCAGTAATTCATGCCAGTCCATTTTAGGTTCTTATAGTAAACCTTTTAAAGTCAAATACCTATGGCACGTTAACTGTCTCACATCTGTTAACATTTTGAGATCTGTTTACAGGTTACCGCCATTTATCTGTTTACACATACTACCTTTTGCTTTTAACATTGTCCTGATTTAACATTGCGACACTGTTTTTACCCATGGCTGTAGCCTTTAGGGCTCCTCTTTCACATGTTCCTTTACTAAGATATAGTATGGTTATTTTTGATTTTACTGAAGTGATGTCAAGCTTAATAATGTGGCGGGAGCTTATTATATGAGAGGCATATTATATAATTATTGCGCCCTGTAGGTAATGTATTTTACTTCTGATGCTTCATTTGAGCAATGTGTATGTTTTACCCAAGAAAAGCTCTGTGGAGTCTTGACAATACTCCCTACCTATGCAAGGATACCAGACTCAGTTTCATAGTAGGAACTAACTAAATGGGTATTACGTTTTATAGTTACTATGTCCAGTATTAGCACTGTACTATACAATGGTTAGGCAGTGGATCTATGTTAGATACAGTTCCTGGATATTCTCATGCTGCTCAAGTTAGATATGAGCCTAAGTAGTTGTCTTTATTATGATTCTTATGCAACCCCACTGTTCTGTGTTCAGAAGTTGAGTTAAGAAATACATCTTTTCCTATAGGAAATTGAAATCCTCACTAAGTTATACCCATTTCAAGCCCTTTCTGCAACGCCCTAGCAATATTCATTGCTCATTATTTAATTCATTTTAACCAGACTACTATGTATATATCACAACTTGTGTTTGATTGTTACTGGGTGTAGGGCCCGCGCCCAGGGGACAAGACTTACACCTCCATTACTAGTCTGAGTTAGTGCGCACAATATTAATCTTTGCATACTGTGATATAAACTTAGCTTTAGACTATTTAGGTGATCAACTCTTATTTACCCACAATCCCGGTGTACTGGCGTTTCCCCAGATATAGTTACTAATAAGCTATAGGTATGCTGTGCAAATTGGTTGATCTCCTGTTCCCCCACCCCTATAAATTGACTTCTGACGCGGATATTGAGGGGCGTTTGTTCTGGCAAGGTTATGTAGCTGGTTCTACGCATGTATACGCGTATTCATAGGAGTGTCTATATATAAGTCCTAGCTCTTCTGTGACTACTATATGCGATATATGATTCAGGTTTAAAGTTATAAACTCTACATCCAGCTGGTCCCAGTGAAGCCAATCATTTGCATTGTTGGGATTTTCTCCCTGCATGTCCTCCAGTGTTGATATATATATGTTCTTCATAGCAACCCCTACTAGTTATAGATTTGGAGATCTCGCCATAATAATAATAACAATATATGTCATTCTTGCGACCATGATGTATAACTCAGTGTCACTGCCGCTCTCACAATAACAATAATAGTTTAAATATATCTATGCTGTTTAACTAGGCTAGTCTCCCAACCCCCAATCCCTTTATAGTGTTCTGGTTCTCTATGATTTAGGCCAGACACTTCTTTGGCGGTTTCCCTTGAAAACAACCGCAATTACCATCAATATATTTTATAGCACCCAAACTCCTTATTCCTCTTTTTATATGTGCATATATTCTCTTATGGTATTGTAAGGAAATACAAGATAAAGTACAAATGATGCATCATAACTAACTATGATTAGTGATGTACTCTTTATAAGGTTATGGAGTTATAAGATTAACTCACTAGTTCCCATTCCGAGTTATCCAGAGAATCTATAACGTGAGTACTGAGGAAAAGATAGTAATATGAGCATAAGCGAAGCACATGGCGTAATAATATAATATGATTTGAAATAAGTTTTGATGTTAAGCACATGTTGTATACTACATGTTTATATCACTTAAAATGTGAAAATTTGAAAATTCGAAAAATTCAAATATTATTTGTAAATGCTCTAGCTTATTAACCACAAAAATGAAAACCTGAGGTTTATTTTTAATTTGTGTTTATTATTATTATTTAAGACTATGAATGTGATACACCAACAACTAATGTCATCTTGATTTCAAAGATTTTTGGTGTGTTGTGCAGATGCATTCACACTGTGAAGTTATGTTTACCTTTTCTTATGATTGTATATCATATTGTTCAAAACCTCAATAAAAATTATATAAACAAAAAAAAAAAAAAAAAAAAAAAAATATAGCTGATATATCACGTCCATTTTTAGTTTACATATGTGTTTTATTGAATGCACCAATTTATATATTTTTTCAATTTTACAACAAGGATAGTGCAATAATTATATTCATACATAGTATGCCAATTCTTTATCGATTGATATAACGGAACTCTGCTTCCAATCCCCCATTTAGGGGTTGTTAAAATCCTTATATTCATACAAAGTATGCCACTCTTTATCTTTAAGATATAATCCATAGTCATTTGGTACTATTAGAAAGGTTTAGTATATATTCATACATAGTATGCCATTATATTTATAATTATCCCCGTGCTGTTTAGCGCATTTACACGTTCTTCTATCATTGTATCTTTTCTACACTGTATTTTGGGAACAGAGTAGTGTTTATGCAGGGGTAAGACTTGCGCACCAATACCTTTTCACATTTTTGTAACCTAATACATTTAACACTTTCCTCAAAGGAATCTAACTACTTCAGATTAGCTGCATTACATAATAATTGACCCAAAACAAAATGGATCTAGCAGATCTACCAAATGTTGTCTACAGTTTGTCCCAGCGTGTGGATCAGCTAACACAAGGACTACGTGAATTAAAAGCCCAAAATGATACTCTCAAGGTAATGATTAGAGAAAATACACCAGAACCTCAAGTATCCCTCCCAGACCTCTTCACTGGAGACAGGGCAACTTTCAGACAGTTCCGTAATGCCTGCATATTACTTTTTCAGATGAGACCTAAGACATATTTCTCTGAGAGGATTAAAGTAATGACAGTTATTTCATTTTTAAGAGGGGAACCCCGCAAATGGGCAGATGTTTTTTTGAGAATGATGATTCCATACTAGGATCAGATTTTTTTTCACAAATGGGAACTTTATATGAAGATAAACAACTCTCAGCTGAAACCAATATGCGTTCACTTAAACAGGGCCACCGTCCTGTAGAAGAATATTTAACATAATTTAAGTTATACGCTAAGGACTCTGAATGGAGTGATGTTTCCCTCCGGAATCAATACAGATTGGGATTAAATGATTCTGTTAAAGGACCAGTAAACACAGCAGATTTGCATAATCAACAAATGCAAGATAACAAGACAATACAATAGCATTTACTCTGAATTTCAAATGAGTAGTAGATTATTTTCTAACACATTTTAAAGTTATGTATATTTCCACTCCCCCTGTACCATGTGATAGCAATCAGCCAATCACAAATGCATATACGTATAGTCTGAGTTCTTGCACATGCTCAGTAGGAGCTGGTGACTCAAAAATAGTGTAAATTTTTTTTAATGGAAGTAAATTGGAAAGTTGTTAGAAATTACATGCTCTATCTGAATCATGAAAATTGAATAAAGCCTGAGTGTCCCTTTAAAGATGAATTAGCACGTACTAATTTACCCAGGACACTAGAAGGGTTAATAGATCTTTCAATACAACTGGATAGACGCTTAAGAGAACGACGTGCAGAAAAAACACACTCTGATAGTCCACAGAAATATTTTCCATCAACCAATAGATCTTCAACTCAAAAGGACACACCAGTTCCTATGGATTTAGGCATTATGAAGGGACCCCTTCAGCCAGAAGAAAGGCTTAGAAGAAAAAGGGCAAACCTTTGTATGTACTGTGCTTCCCTAGCACACACTGTAAAAGAATGTCCCATTCTTCAATGACAGAAGAGCAGTAAGTATCTAGATCATAAGAATAACTGTTTCACTAATAAAGTCTTAAATTCAGCTTACTGTACCTTACCTCTGTCATTGCAGTGGGATCTACTAACAATTCGTACTGAGGCCATCGTGGATTCTGGAGCCTCCTCTAATTTCTTGGATTTTGATTTAGCAATGAAAAATAAAATACCTTTGTGTGCAAAAGCAAAACCTGTGTCTATAAGAGTTATTGATGGGTCGTAGATAAATACTGGTCCAATCACACATCATACCATTCCTTTAAAAACAATAACTGAGACAGGGCACACAGAATATATCACCTTTGATATCATACCCTCTCCATTATTCCCTGTAGTTTTAGGTCTCTCTTGGCTACAACTTCATCAACCAAACATAAACTGGGGAACTTTACAGATAAATTTTGATTCATCATATTGTCAAAAAACATGTTTCCCCCACCAGCATATACTACAGGTTTCAGAATTTCATTTACCAGAGCAATATGTAGATTTCTCTGATGTTTTTAGTAAAAAAGAGGCAGAAACTTTACCACCTCACCGAATCTACGATTGCCCTATTGAATTACTTCCAGGAGCCACCATAGCATATGGGCACATTTACCCATTATCTGAACCGGAACTGCAACATCTTAAAACATATCTCAATGAGAACCTGAAGAAAGGATTCATCAGGCCATCCACTTCTCCTGCTGGTGCCGGTATCTTTTTCGTCAGGAACAAATATCTCTCCCTGAGGCCAATCATCGATTACCGGGAACTTAATAAACGCACGGTTAAGAACCGTTATCCTCTCCCGCTAATACCTGAACTGGTGGAAAGGCTCTGTGATGCAAAGATATATTCAAAGTTGGATTTGAGAGGAGCATACAATTTGGTAAGGATTTGCGAGGGAGATGAATGGCTTATTGCCTTCAGAACTCACTACGGTAGGAATACCTGGTGATGCCATTCGGGCTTTGCAATGCCCCAGCCACGTTCCAACACTTCATTAATGACATCTTCAGGGATTTGTTGGACGTGTGCATGGTCGTGTACTTAGACGATCTTCTCATATATTCAGACAATGAAGAGGATCATATAAAGCATGTACGCTGGGCTCTAGGACGTTTAAGGACACACCAATTATACGCAAAGCCCGAGAAATGTCTTTTCCATGTTAACCAGCTATCTTTCCTTGGGTATCATATATCTTCTGCTGGACTGAAGATGGAAGACGGTAAAGTAGAGGCAATACAAACTTGGCCCGTAACAACTAAAACTAAGGAAGTTCAATGTTTTTTGGGCTTTGCCAACTTCTATCGGAAGTTTATTAAAGGTTTCTCCACCATAGTAAAACCTCTTACTATACTCACTGGATCTCACACACCTTTTAAATGGAATTCCCAGGCAGAAGAAGCATTCAATACATTAAAAAAAATCCTTTACCACCGCACTAATTCTACAATTCCCAAATCCGGATTTACAGTATATTTTAGAGGTTGATGCGTCCAACTATGCTATGGGAGCCATCCTTTCTCAAAGGAAGACCCCTTCAGATCCTGTTCATCCTGTTGCTTTCTTTTCTAAACTGATAACATCTCCGGAATTAAATTATTCTATTGGTGACAAGGAGCTTCTGGTTATTAGAAAAGCCTTTGAACACTGGCGTCATTTACTTGAAGGTACCAAAATACCAATACTTATATATACAGACCATAAGAATTTAGAGTACTTACAATCCAGTAAGACTCTCTCTGCTCGCCAACTCCGATGGAGTCTGTATTTTACCTGTTTCAACTTCCATATCACATACCGTCCAGGTTCAAAAAATGGTAAAGCTGACGCTTTATCCAGAAAAGCTAGCCAAACTTCATCTCAATCTCCACCACATTCTATACTCACACCTGAATATTTCTGTGCCTTGGTAACACCTTATGAATTTCTACGTAAAACTCAAAGGGAAGACCTCACTTACCCTAAGAAGAAATTACAACAGAAGGATGATTATCTCTACTATCATCAGGACAAAATCTTCATACCACCTCCTCTTAGAACAGAGATCTTAAGCAATCATCATGATTCACCCCTCGCAGGACATCCAGGGATCAGTAAGACCTTAGAATTATTAAAGAGGAACTACTGGTGGTCAAACATAGACAAATCTGTAGAAGACTATGTTAAAACCTGTGAAACTTGTGCTATCCTTAAACCAGAAAAGGCTCGGCCTTATGGATACCTAAAATCTCTTCATATATCCGACAAGCCTTGGCAGACCATCGGAATGGATTATATAGTCGATATCCCATTATCCTACAATTGTAACACTATTCTAGTGGTGGTAGATCTATTAACAAAGATGGCGCACTTTATTCCCTACCGAAAATTACCCACCTCTTCAGAAACTGCTCAGTTATTTCTACATAACATAGTAAAGTTACATGGACTACCTTCCATCATCATAACCGACAGAGGATCTCAGTTCACCTCTAAGTTTTGGAAGGCACTATGTAAAGTCCTTCAAATCGATTAGAGATACAGTACAGCATTCCATCCACAGACAAATGGACAGACAGAAAGGGTAAACCAATGGTTAGAACAGTACATCAGATACTACTGTTCTTTTCACCAAGACCAATGGTGTGACAAGATTTCCACCGCAGAATATGCATACAACAATACTTTGAACGTATCTACAAAAATGACTCCGTTCTATTCTAACTATGGATATCATCCAACATTTCATCTTTTCCCTCATATGAATACCACTTCTCCAAAAGTTGATGAGACAAGCAACAGCCTAGCTGAATCATTTGGTTTCCTCAAAGACAACATTAAAGAAGCACAGATGAGACAGAAGAAGTTTTACGATACTAGAAGAAGAAGACCCCCAGCCTATTCTGTGGGTGATAAGGTATGGCTTTCTACTAAAAATCTAAAATTGAATACACCCAGTAGAAAATTCACTCAACTCTTTATTGGTCCATTCCCTATCACCAAGGTGGTGAATGAAAATGCCGTCACTTTGGATCTTCCTCCTGAATATAAGTTTCATCCGACATTCCATGTCTCTTTACTGAAACCATATATTGAAACCAGACTTCAATCAACCAATTCATTACTTCCACCTATAGTCATAGATGAAGAAATTTATGAGATTAGTTCAATTCAAGACTCCAGATTACTCAAAGGAAAACTCCAATATTTAATCCGATGGAAAGGATACCAACCCAATGATGATTCCTGGGAACCTGCTGATAAAATCTTCGCTTCAAGATTGATTTCTGCTTTCCATCGTGCTAATCCTGGCAGACCAGGTCCTGGTGCTGCGGTGCAGCCCCTTTGACGGGGGGTCCTGTAACATATATTTTAGTGTGGTATGTTTCTTTAAGACCTGCTCTATAAACTCCCACAATCCCTAGAGCACTCTGTCAATTATTCTGAGTTTGTGCAGAAACTAAGAAGCCTGACTACTTGTTTCCAAGCTACCACTTATTCATTTCATACTACTCCAATTGGGATATAATTTCAAGGGAAAGGACATTCTCATCTAAACTGCTTGCTGCAGTTAATCAAAAGACCCACACATTGTTCTATCATTAGAGACAAGAGTCTCTTTGCTTATTAAGCTGTTCACCTTTACCTCGTATCAAAACCATTCAGCTGTTTCTGAATCCTGCATCCACCTTCCAGGACGGGTATAACTTTCAACCACATCCCCTGCTATTTGCGGTTGTAACCGCCAACAAACAAACATAATACGGCTTGATATTCTCCATTAACGAAGCTGCCGTTTTTCCAAGCTCCTGATTGGTCCTCGGCCTCACACCCCCAGCGTGACGTTACGGCAGAACCGAAAGAGCCCTCAGAGACGCAGTAGCTTCATCAAACACGCTGTGACTAACAAAGCACCTTATTGGAGCAAGTTGACACACCTCCTCAAACGTAAGTAACGGATTATACCGAAGCATTAGTTTTACTTGCAGCCTGTCTTTAACGTACTACAAGGGGACATTGTATATCCCAAATTTAAAGGGACACTACTGAAATCTTATAGTTGCCTATGTAAAGTGAACTAAAATACCAATTCAAATATTGCAACTCACCTATTACTTTTGCTATTCAGAATTACATCCTAAACAACTTACAGGACTATATATTCTCTCCTGTAACCAATAAACAAGATCTTCCTTAAAGGGACAATATCCACAATTTATCAATTTGTAATCTTTCAACAGTAGAACTGCAGTTGTGATCCTAATACATTTAACACTTTCCTCAAAGGAATCTAACTACTTCAGATTAGCTGCATTACAGATGTATACACACATTTACAGACTCCTGCTGTTTTCTGTTTATGTTATCTGTCTTTTCATATGCAAGGAAGGGGGGAGTGTCCAGCCCCTTTCAGTGGGTGTGCCAGCCAAACCTTATTAACAGTGCTAAATTGGGAGATTCTAAGTAAGTTTTTAAAAGGTTTTATACTGGATTTTTAGATCAGTATCTGTGTATATTCTTGTTTATAGTAGTGCAATTATATGAAAATATGTATATACTACCCCTTTATATAAAAAAATTAAATTCACACATGAATTACTCCAAGTTTTTCATGCAGAAAAATCAGATGATTTATTTACACAAATTACTAGAATAAACCTTTGGGGTCGTCATAAATTGAGAGTGAATAACCATTTATCCAGTAAAAAAAAAAGTTACATGCAACAATTTAATTTATGTCTCCACAATTTATATTGTTACGTAGGTGTTGGAATCAAACGATAATTGAAATTAAGCCTTTTAATAAACAAATAAAAAATAAAATAAAAAAATAAATTACACAAATATGTGAGACATTCTGGAGTTACATCTGGAATTACAATAAAGTCAAAAGAAAATCAATATTTTAAGTGTTATTTTTCTAATTAAAATTACTACAGCCTTCCAGGTATCTTTCAATATTTAGGTACATTCATCATAACAGTCATAACAATAGACACATTTGAAATTAAACAAAGAATCCAGTGTACTAAAAAGTTTTTAAGTCATTTTTGTTACATTTGAGTTTTCAAGTTTTTTTTTATTTTCAGCAAATATTAACTTTTTAGTAGATTTACATTTATATATCAAACTTGTGTATTGTATGCATGTTACATATTTTCAGAAAAATAAAAACAATAGTATTTATCTTTGGGTCTTTTTTTGCGCCTTAGAGATTTAAAAACAAAAATAATAACATAAAAATAGATGTTTCTGCTATGGAGAGCTTTGGGGAGCTGTCATTAACAACAAGTTGTTTATAGGGATCATTTGCACACAAACATGATTTTCTATTAGTTCAATATCAATTCATACTTAAACTTTTTAATGCAAAAATATGGAGCAAAGCTTTGTTTTGATACGTTATTCCATCTAGAATGTATTTGATATTGTGTGGCTTAATAATAATAGATAGATAGATATAACAAGAGTGGGTTTGATAAGTACTGTATGTGTTAACACCCTTAAAGGGATACTGAACCCACATTTTTTTTCTTTCATGATTCAGATAGAGCATGCAATTTTAAGCGACTTTCTAATTTACTCCTATTATCAATTTTTCCTCATTCTCTTGCTATCTTTATTTTAAAAGCAAGAATTTAAGTTTAGAAGCCGGCTCATTTTTGGTCCACGACCTGGGTTGTGCTTGCTGATTGGTAGCTAAATGCAACCACCATTATACAAGTGCTGTCCAGGGTCTGAACCAAAAATTGTCTGGCTCCTTAGCTTAGATGCCTTCTTTTTCAAATAAAGATAGCAAAAGAACGAAGAAAAATTGATAATGGTAGTAAATTAGAAAGTTGCTTAAAATTGCATGCTCTATCTCAATCATGTGGGTTTAGTATCCCTTTAAAAAGAACATTCAATACAATGTAATTAAGGAATAACATGATCATGGTTTGTAATACGTCCTACAGTTACAGGCAATTATTACAGAATGCAACGTAATCAGAAGAGTAAGGCAGTCATATCCATTCCCCATCAAGCTCTCCGTTATAAAAACTTAGTTTTTAATATCCTTATATTTCCAATATTTAAATTACTTCTAATTCAGCAGATTATATCTAAGTAAAGAAAAACACCTGGATGTGAAAGCTGTTGCACTATATGTCGTGAGTAAAAATTGGCCGCCAGTATGTTTATGATGTTTATAAAAGATAAGAACAAATAGAGTATTGCTTTGTTTTTAGGAAACCATGCCCCCAAGTTATTATTCTACAACTTTAATAATAAAAATAAATACCTGTATAGCACACAACCTCAAACGACTTGTGGAACTGATAACAGGTATTATTACTACCCAACGCTACTCATTTTACCAACCTCAGAAGGATGAAAGGCTGAGGGGACCATGCCAGAATTGAACCTGCAACCCATGGGTTGCCACAGATCTCTGTAACAGTGCCTTAGCACAATGAGCTATCTGTCTGGCTTTATTATTATCCAATAATTTCACTACTTTGTTGGGGGTTTGTAGAAAATGTGTTATATGTACACTTCTGTTTAATTCCAGTAGCCAAATCTTGTGTAAACTTCATTCGTCGGCCGAAATTACTTTCATATTCCACGAAATTCGGAAAACTGGATACTTCTCTATAGTTATTATAGATAGCTAAGTACTCCAGAGTTATAGATGTGGAGCCATTGTCAGGAAACACAGAAGCTCTGGCACGTGAGTATGCAAGGCGTCTGGTCTTATATACAGAGAAAAGTCTCAATGCAAACATTTTCCACCAACAACCATTATGGAAAAATTAACAGTATTCTGAAAATTATATATTGTATTTCTTTAAAGTGATTTAGGGACATGGTTTTACCCAAGTAACATGTAACATCAGGAAATATTCCACCATTCAAAGAGGTACACAATTAGATAAACCCAGAAAAAAATAATATACATTTTTTAAGACAATTTACAATACAGATTACTCTCATCATCACAAAGCAGCAACTGCACTAACAGGTATAAAGGTTTTCATTTTGCCATCAGTGATGTCATCAAAACACATACACCTTGTAATTTTACCAGATTTGTGATGTTAAAAAAATCTGTAAAAATACAGATTTTTTTTTTCTTAAATAATTATTATAATAGATGTGGCACAAAGAATACAAATCTCTAATTTATTTACACATTTACAGCATAGTGAAAAATGTTGATAAACGCTTAATGGAAAATATATCAAAATGTGATGTAAAGGTTGAAGGCACAAATAACAGGAACTTAAATTCATGCACAATATCAATACAAACTGTGCAATACAGCTACAGAAAATCATGTAAACGCCTACTTACATTCAGTATTTAAACATACTGGAAGTGCAACACATACTGCCTATATACACATTGTTTAAAGATTTCCCAATATGACTTGCAGAAACCTAATTATTGAAGGTGTCTTAGTACAGGAATTGTGTCATGTCGACACATAAAAATAAAAAATAATTTTTTATTTTTTTTTAATAGAAAACATTTTTCAAAGTATTCATTTTAATAATTTATTTTTTTCTCCCCATTAAGCATTAACTTATTGTTTACACATTGTGGTAGCTTACATTGTAAACTCTTTTGGAAATTAAATATAAAATGGTACTAGCAAAAATAGCATAGAAAAAAAGAATAGAATTTAGATAAAAAAAATCTCTTCATAATGTATTTGTCCTCTATATTTTAAATGTTTTGGGGGGTTTCGCTCTGATTTGTGATTTTCTTTTTATCAAAAGTATTACATTAGTTTTGAAAAAAAATATTTTTTTTTGCCACTGTTTCATATTTTGTATTGTCTTGAAATTTTTATAAACTAAAGAAAAAATGTGTTTCATGGTAAAAATAAAAAAAATTAAAAAAGCTTTTCATGGAAGAAATAAGCAGTACCATTATTTTTTACATATCCATTTTTTCCACAAAAAAATATAAAACTGATCTAAACTTTTCTCTTTTGCTATGTATGCAGCCTAATGAATTTGCATTTTTGTCTGTATCTAACAGAGCCATATACAATATTCTCAGCTTTAAATAAACTAATACGTAACCAAATTATAAAAAATCATTTAACAAAAAATATTTTAATATTTAGCATTACAATTTGGAAGTATTTTTTATAAAAAAAATTTTTTTGAGAAAATAAACCTAAACAGTAATTTAAGCTTTTGGGGAGTAAATTTTCTGTGAGTGAATAATTAAAAAATTAGTTCAGTTATAAATAATTCTCAAGTACCTATATGTAGCATTATATGCTAAAAATTATTTTATTTTATGTTTTATATTTTTTTCTATTGAAATCTAAAGCTCCTGAAAACTGTAACAGGTCATCAGCTATAGAGCTCTCTTCTGATGTCACTCATACTACTTCGGTTTCCCTATTTATGTCCAGATTTCTTTAGAAGAGAAATTAGACCTCTGAACCCTGTCAAAGTTCAACTAAACCCCTCCCGTTCACATATGGTCACATTCTCAGACAAACTAAGTTCCACCCAGCACTGCCTAGCCTGGGCCAGTCTTATACTTCTTGTCCAAACATTTTATGTGATAAAGGACAGTTGAACATTTCTGCTCTAAGGAAGAAACTGTTAGTATATAATGCTGCATATAGGACCTATATAAACTATGCAGACTATCCATGAATTGAAGCAGTTAGGTTGCCTTGGTAATATTGACCCCACCTGTCTACACAGGAAAAGCCTTAAAATGTTTGCCCATTTGGCACAATTGAAGGTCAATTGCCTCAACTATACAGCCATTTACCTAAGATTTAATAACCAGACTATAAGTCTAACAAGTTAAAAATGCTGACCATCCAAAAAGCTTATACTTCCAAACTCAGTTCCGACTTTGAATTCCAAGAGGTAGAGTCATATTTTGGATCCAGAAAATCCATATCTTCCAGTTATAGCCTCCTACAGAACAGCAGCAAATGTGAGTCATTGGCTCACGAGAGCATGAGACAAAGCAAATTGTAGTTCACAAACAAAAACAAAGAATTAACAAACAAGTTCATCAAAGCAACACAAACACACTGGTACACCCCGGAGTGTAAATATATAAAACTATATTTATAAACTGTCGTCACAGTAGAAGAGATCCAGAGTAGCTTGTGTAGAAATATTTGCTGTCTCCCCAATCAGTGTTGGAGAAAAGTTAATTCTTGATTTCCAATATAGAAGGATTATGGTCCAAAATGGCTAAGATGATTTTGTCCATATACTGTCGTAAACGATAGTTGATTTCTTCTTGTTCTTTTAAAGCTTCCATCAGCTGAAACAAAAGAATATCAATGGCAATAATTAACTTTCTTTATTTATAAGACAGCCAAAATAATTTACTTGTTGGATTAATACTTAATTCTAGCACATTATTATAAATCTATTGTTATATTATATGTATCAAATGGAAGACATGACCTTACATACACACGTACCGCTGTGCAAATATATTCTCTCAGTAACGGTTAAGGGAGAGAGTACTCTGATCCATTTTACCTGTTGGAGTGTATTAAATAGTTTACACATAGATCCTTTATCTTTGTTTTGTAATTTGAAATAGCTGATTTTCTCTGTTAAAATCACAACATATACTGAAAATACAAATTATTTTGTATTCTCTAATAAAAAGCTATAAAAACAAGTCAGCAGCAGACCAAAGCATTCTCTGCAAGTTCAGACCATTTAAATGGGCTTTGTTTACAATTAGCAAAAAATCTATTTCCTATACAAAAATAAACATGAAGGGGCAATTTCCAAATTTCCTATACAAAAATAAACATGAAGGGGCAATTTCCAAATTATACTCTTCAGCTGGTATAACAAGCCATTGGTAACCCAATACGAGGAAACCAGTTTTACAGTACAATGTCCCTTTAAATGGATTTGAAATCCCACAGTTTTGTCATGATTCAAATAGAGTGTACAATATTAAGAACGTTTCCATTCTACTTATATTATCAAGTTTACTATGTTCTCTTGGTATCCATTGTTAAAAAGCAGACAGGTAAGCTCAGGAGTGTGCATGTGTTTGTACTATATGGTAAGAATGCTTTTAACAATGTCATACATTGTGCAACCACTGCTGCCACCTAGTGCTAAAAAGGTCCCATGTCCCTTTTTACGGACTGAATGCCCACTAGCTGATAAGCAGAACCCCCTCTACAAAAACAAAGGGACAGTATGTAAAACATAGTAAGCAAAACGATGTATTCAAAGCAAATATTAACCTGAGAATAATATGTAGATGTATTTTTACAATTATATAGAGTTGTATAAATATTGATATAAATGTAAAGGTTAAGTTTCCAAAGTACTTTAATTTTTATAAAGTTATGGGTGACATCATGTTTAAACTTAAGGTTTCCCTTTATCTGTCTCTTCTAAAGACAATTAGAAAAAGATAAAACAAGCAAGAAAAAAGACTGTGCAAACAATGTGCAAATGTGGAAACCCGGTTAGAAAATTACTGTAACAATTCTATTTTCAACAGAGCCTTGTTTGCAGTCACTTTGATTGCCTGTTTTAGATCTGTCCCTAATCGTCCTGGCATAAACACAACTACCAACCATAGATTGCAGAAGAGATGCCGCTGTGCACTTCCTATGCATATGGCTCAGCATGCTGGTATAGGGAAAAGGGAGGAAATAGAATACAGAGCCATGAATCGGGTTGGGTCCAATGAGTACTAGTGGCAATCTGCAGCATTCAGCAAAGCCTCTGGAAAGAGATGCACCCAACCCATTATGTGCTAGATTACAAGTGGAGCGCCAAATTATTACGCTCCCGTAAATAGGCAAATTTGCCCGTTTGTGGGAGCGCAAAATTAACCAGCCATTACAAGTGGCTAGCTATTGCTACCACGAGCACGTGGTAGCAATTCGTACTCAGAAAATTAACCAGAGATCCGGTACTTGTAATACCAGGGCACATTATCGTACGCTGGTATTACAAAGTGGAGCGCTAATATCGCTTGCACGCAATCGATATTTAGTGGTCCACTTGTAATCTAGCTCTATATGAGTCTACAATCCAGCATCAAGTGTTATACCTAGCTGGGGTTGACAATTTTGGAAGCCAGGAAGAACATTAGTGCCAGCTGAATATTTTTCTCTGTAAGGACATTTTCTCAGGACCTGTCAAGCCTTCATATAAGTATAAACAATTTTATTAAAAGGACTTTTAAAACCTCTTGCTTTTGACTTTTCTTACACTCCCTAAACAGCCCAAAAAGCAAATTCTGTAACCTGCAAATGCAGATAAAATCGCTGGTTTAGGCAATTGCAGCATTTTGAAAATCTAGAATACAGATTTTGCTTTTTGACCTCAGTGCTAAAGAACTAAAAAAGAAATATAAACCAACTAATTTAGCATTGTTTTCCTTTAAACAAATCTGAACACCTGATTTTAGTACCACAATGCAGTCAATTCAATTTTTAAAGTAACCGAACGTTACCATTACATTAAAGGGACAGTCTAGTATAAATTAAACTTTCATTATTCAGATAGGACTTTTAATTTTAATCAACTTTCCAATTTACTTTCATCAACAAATTTGCTTTTTTCTCTTGGTATTCTTAGTTTAAACTAAACATAGGTAGGCTCATACGCTAATTTCTAAGCCTTTGAGGACTGCCTCTTATCACATGCTTTTTAAATCTCTTTTCAACACAAAGAGACAGAAAGTACACGTGGGCCATATAGATAACACTGTGTTCAGGCACAGGGGGTTATTTAAGATTTAGCACAATACAATGCTTAATTTAAGACAATATATAATAAACAGTCACAGTCATGTGATCAGGGGGCTGGAAGAAGGTTCCTAGATACAAGGTAATCACAGAGGTAAAAAGTATATTGATATAACTGTGTTGGTTATGCAAAGCTGGGGAATGGAATCTATCTTTTAAAACAATAAGAATTCTCTGGTAGACTGTCCCTTTAAACTATTGATATTGTTTCCCTGACACATCCCGATTGATTTTATTTTAGCTCTAACTGTCACTTTGGACTTATATTTTCTTTGCTGCCTCATCCTGTCAACACTACATGAAAATATAAAGGCTTCAAGATCAATTCTCAACGTTAGACCTTCTTCTAGGCCGATAATGATGGAAGGTACTTGATCAAGTATAAAAAAGTTTTTATAAACCAGTAGGGAAAGTCTTAACAAAATAATGCGTCAATATAAGGTAAAACAGATAAAATATATTAAACTTGCATGATTCAGAAAGAACCTGTCGTTTTAAGACACTTTTAAATTCACTTACATATTCAAATTTAGTTTGTTGCCTTGGTAATCTTTGTTGAATAGGGATATGTACATATGCTATACTACTGGGAGCTCGCTGGTGATTGGTGGCTACACACAATTGTCTCTTGACTTTGGCTCACCATGTTTTCAGATAGCTTCAAGTAGTGCATTGTTTTTCAGGAGCTGCCTTTAACTATGTGTTTAATCTTTTTGCAGGGGTTAAACACACCGTTATATACAAGCAAAAATACAATAATAAAATGCTCTAACATATTTTGCACTTTTATATCCCTTTAATTGCATGTCATAGGCAAATGTCACATATAAATTAGAATCAGCACCTAATATATCCTGTATAAGTGTATATTATTATTATCAGGAATTTGTAGAGCGCCAACAGATTCCGCAGCGCTACAACCATAGAGGGCCCTGCCCAGATTTGCACTGTTGTAGTTGGCTCTTATGCGGGTGATCTACAAACAGCTGGGCTCCTAGGCTTACATGCTAAGGGGTTCAAGGGGATAGCAATGGAGTTAGGAAAGGTTAGTGTAGGCTGTATGCATCCCTGAATAGTACAGTCTTTAGGGAGCGCTTGAACCTTTAAAAACTAGGGGAGAGTCTTGTGGAGCGAGGCAGAGAGTTCCACAAGATGGGAGCCAGTCTAGAGAAGTCTTGTAAACAGGAATGTGAGGAGGTAACAAGAGAGGAGGAGAGGAGGAAATTGTGAGCAGAGCGAAGGGGACGGGAGGGAGAGTATCTGGAGACAAGGTCTGAGATGTGTGGGGGAGGGGGGGGCAGTGCAGTTGAGGGCTTTGTATGTCAGAGTGAGAATTTTGTGTTTAATCCTGGAGGCAAGAGGAAGCCAGTGAAGGGATTGGCAGAGAGGTGCAGCAGATGAAGAGCGACGTGTAAGGAAGATGAGCCTGGCAGAGGAATTCATTATGGATTGTAAAGGAGCTAGGCGGCAGCTAGGGAGACCAGAGAAGATTATCATGTGGATAATTGTTTTTTCCCAGTGTTGTAAAAAGTCGACATTACAGTTTATACCTTTTTATTACACTTCATAAAATGTGTATGTAACTGATGTAATTCATTCATAGATTACTCTGGGATTAAGAGCCCTGCACTGTGGACCTATTTTTGGTTCTGCTTCAGAGAAGGGAATTTAATCTTACGCCTAGATTTAGAGTTCTGCGGTAGCCGTCAAAACCAGCGTTAAGGGGTCCTAACGCTGCTTTTGGCCGCCCGCTGGTATTTAGAGTCAGTCAGGAAAGGGTCTAACGCTCACTTTCCAGCCACGACTTATCCATACCACAGATCCCCTTACGCCAATTGCGTATCCTATCTTTTCAATGGGATCTTCCTAACGCCGGTATTTAGAGTCTTGGCTGTAGTGAGCGTTAGAACTCTAACGACAAAACTCCAGCCGCAGAAAAAAGTCAGGAGTTAAGAGCTTTCTGGGCTAACGCTGGTTCATAAAGCTCTTAACTACTGTGCTCTAAAGTACACTAACACCCATAAACTACCTATGTACCCCTAAACCGAGGTCCCCCCACATCACCGCCACTCTAATAAAATTTTTTAACCCTTAATCTGCTGACCGCACACCGCCGCCACCTACATTATCCCTATGTAACCCTAATCTGCTGCCCCTAACATCGCCGACACCTACATAATATTTATTAACCCCTAATCTGCCCCCCCCAACGTCGCCGCTACCTTACCTACACTTATTAACCCCTAATCTGCCGACCGGACCTCGCCGCCACTATAATAAATGTATTAACCCCTAAACTGCCTCACTCCCGCCTCGCAAACCCTATAATAAATTTTATTAACCCCTAATCTGCCCTCCCTAACATCGCCGCCACCTAACTTCAAGTACTAACCCCTAATCTGCCACCTAACTTCAAGTCTAACCCTAACCCTAACACCCCCCTAAGTTAAATATAATTTAAATCTAACGAAATAAATTATTTATTATTAAATAAATTAATCCTATTTAAAGCTAAATACTTACCTGTAAAATAAACCCTAATATAGCTACGATATAACGGATAATTATATTGTAACTATTTTAGCATTTATATTTATTTTGAATCAGCCAATCAGTTACAAGTTCAATCCGATTGGCTGATCCAATCAGCCAATCAGATTGAGCTCGCATTCTATTGGCTGATCGGAACAGCCAATAGAATGCGAGCTCAATCTGATTGGCTGATCCAATCAGCCAATCGGATTGAACTTGAACCTGATTGGCTGATTCAATCAGCCAATCAGATTTTTCCTACCTTAATTCCGATTGGCTGATAGAATCCTATCAGCCAATCGGAAATCGAGGGACACCATCTTGGATGACCTCATTTAAAGGAACCTTCATTCGTCGTTAGTCCATCGGTGAGGAAGGATGGCTCTGCGTCGGCTGCTTCAAGATGGACCCGCTCCGCTCCGGATGGAAGAAGATAGAAGATGCCGCCTAGATGAAGACTTTGGACCCTCTGGAGGACCTCTTCTTGCCGGATAGGATGAAGACTTTGGACCCTCTGGAGGACCTCTTCTTGCCGGATAGGATGAAGACTTCGGACCCTCTTCTGGACGGATCGGTGATACCCGGCTGGGTGAATACAAGGTAGGGAGATCTTCAGGGGCTTAGTGTTAGGTTTTTTAAGGGGGGTTTGGGTGGGTTAGATTAGGGGTATGTGGGTGGTGGGTTGTATGTTTGTTTTTTTTCAGGCAAAAGAGCTGATTTCTTTGGGGCATGCCCCGCAAAAGGCCCTTTTAAGGGCTGGTAAGGTAATAGAGCTGTTAACTTTTTATTTTAGAATAGGGTAGGGCATTTTTTTTTATTTTGGGGGGCTTAGAGTAGGTGTAATTAGTTTAAAATTCTTGTAATCTTTTTTTATTTTTTTGTAATTTAGTGTTTGTTTGTTTTTGTAATTTAGTTTAGTTGATTTAATTGTAGGTAATTGTAGGTAGTTTAGTTAATTTATTGATAGTGTAGTGTTAGGTTTAATTGTAACTTAGGTTAGGATTTATTTTACAGGTCATTTTGTAATTATTTTAACTGGGTAGCTATTAAATAGTAAATAACTATTTAATAACTATTGTACCTAGTTAAAATAAATACAAAGTTGCCTGTAAAATAAATATAAATGCTAAAATAGCTACAATATAATTATTCGTTATATTGTAGCTATATTAGGGTTTATTTTACAGGTACGTATTTAGCTTTAAATAGGATTAATTTATTTAATAAGAAATAATTTATTTCGTTAGATTTAAATTATATTTAACTTAGGGGGGGTGTTAGGGTTAGACTTAGCTTTAGGGGTAACTACATTTATTATAGTAGCGGTGAGGTCCGGTCGGCAGATTAGGGGTTAATAAGTGTAGGTAAGGTAGCAGCGACGTTGGGGGGGCATATTAGGGGTTAATAAATATAATGTAGGTGTCGGCGACATTGGGGGCAGCAGATTAGGGGTTCATAGGGATAATGTAGGTTGCAGCGGTGTCCGGAGTGGAAGATTAGGGGTTAATAATAAAATGCAGGGGTCAGCGATAGTGGGGGCGGCAGATTAGGGGTTAATAAGTGTAAGGTTAGGGGTGTTTAGACTCGAGGTACATGTTAGGGTGTTAGGTGCAGACTTAGAAACTGTTTCCCCATAGGAAACAATGGGGCTGCGTTAGGAGCTGAACGCTGCTTTTTTGCAGGTGTTATGTTTTTTTTTCAGCCCAAACTGCCCCATTGTTTCCTATGGGGAAATCGTGCACGAGCACGTTTTTCAAGCTGGCCGCTACCGTAAGCAACGCTGGTATTGAGAGTTGAAGTGGCGGTAAATTATGCTCTACGCTCCCTTTTTGGAGCCTAACGCAGCCCTTCAGAGAACTCTAAATACCAGCGTTATTTAAAAGGTGCGGGGGGGGGGAAAACACGCGTAGCTAACGCACCCCTTTGGCCGCAAAACTCTAAATCTAGGTGTTAGTTTGTACAATTCATCAGGTTTAGCACATAACTCTAAGCATAACATTGCTAGCACATTCGCTTTAGAGTGTTTTGTAATCATACCTCATCCCTAGACGCAGAGTCTATTTCTGCAGCCAGCGACTGTGCCTTAGTCTGTGTGGAAAACAAATTTTTTGCTTCGTACAAGCTGAGGCTAAGAATTTGTCCATTGAGGTCATCATTCTGGTCCCGAAGTTTCTGGTTGTCCTACACAAAAACAGAATTAAATAAAATACTTTTTTTCTAATACATTCCATTCCATGTGTCAAACATATCTAAGAAACGTAGTCATTTAATTTGACAATCTATGGCTCACTGCATAACAAATTAGCTGGCACACTACTTGAAACCTAAAAAATGTATTTTGTGCTTCAGACAAAGCAAAACATTTTTTTTAAAGTTTCTAGTTTACTTCTATTATCAAATTTGTTTTGTTCCAATGGTATTCTTTGTTGAAGAGACACCTAGGTAAGTGTCTGGAGACCTACGTTCTTGCAAAAACTACTGCCATATAGTGCTCCGGAAACATGCATGCTCCTGAGCTAACTTACTTGCTTTTCAACAAAAGATACCAAAAGAATAAAGATAATTTGATAACAGAAGTAAAGTTGTTTAAAATTACATTCTCTATCTGAATCATAAAAGAAAAAGGTTTGGGTTTTATGTCCCTTTAAAAAATTGTTTTCATGGGCACTCAACAGCCTTTTTTTGAAAGGCAGTTTGCTCCCGAGTATAATTAGGATGGTTTTTTTTGCATACCCTTAAAGGGCCAGTAACCCCACCAAATAACGTTATATAATAATGCACACAGTGCAGAATTATATAACATTAGCCTAGCGCCACGTTTCTAAAGCAGAGTATAGCGAAGATATTTACCTACGATAACCTATTTTTCTGAACACCGCTCCTGGCTCTACTGAGCGGGTCTGTTTTCTACCTAAGCGTATCAGGCACGCAGTTTAGTCACAGCATGCCCGATCACGCCATGAAACTGAATGTAGCTCGCTCTCGCTACCATACCCAAGTGGGAGCGAGCTACATTCAGTTTAATGGCGCGATCGGGCGTGATGTGACTAGACAGCGTGCCCGATGCGCTTAGGTAAAAAACAGACCCGCTCAGTAGAGCCAGGAGCGGCGTTCAGAAAAATAGATTATCGTAGGTAAATATCTTTGCTATACTCTGCTTTAGAAACGTGGCGCTAGGCTAATGTTATATAATTCTGCACGGTGTGCCTTATTATATAAAGAGACAATTAGCAAATCTGAGGGTGAGCAACTAGCGCCTGGATTAGTTTGCCTGCTACACTATAAACAGACCCCCTAATAGGTCCTCAGAGAAATCTAATGTGAATTGTTTAAATAGGAGCGCCAATGGCTAAGGCAAACAACAGATTAATATACCTACAACACCACTAGTATCCTAAAAGTGTGTTCAAATATTGTTACCAACAAAGGGTATAATTTTAAGTGTTTTATTCAAATATACATGAAATCATTAATACATAAAAACTATTAAAAAGGCCTATTGGCTATCAGACATCAATACTTAAAGTATAGTTAATACAATAAAAATATTACGATAAAAATGAAAATAAAAATCACCTAGACAGATGTCTATTAATATATCAATATATCAAATTTACTAATAGTGGGTAATCCTCTATCTTATCAAAGGAATTAACTAATTTTACATATTATATAGTACATATGAATCAGACACTAATGTGATACCCAAAACTGAGAACGAGAATAACAAATAGGAACATTGAAATCAAATATTCACAAGTGTAAGATGAGGGTAAAGAATGAAGGAAACTGCAATCCACAACCCTCTTAAAAATTGTGGAAAAAAATGTAAAAAATATGTGTGGTAAAAATACAGTGAAGGTGAATAAAAGATCAAATACCGGTATGATCAATGCAAAAAAGTAAAAAATAAGCAAATGTTGTAAACAATCTAGTGTTGTGAAAAAATATATACCACAGTGGTTAAATAACACACGGCTAGATTTGGAGTTTTGTCGGTAAGGACCCGCGTAGCTAACGCCGGCTTTTTTCTGGCCGCACCATAAAAATAACTCTGGTATTGAGAGTCCACATAAAGGCTGCGTTAGGCTCCAAAAAAGGAGCGTAGAGCATATTTAACGCAGCTTCAACTCTCGATACCAGAGTTGCTTACGCAAGCGGCCAGCCTCAAAAACGTGCTCGTGCACGATTCCCCCATAGGAAACAATGGAGCTGTTTGAGCTGAAAAAAAAACCTAACACCTGCAAAAAAGCCGCGTTCAGCTCCTAACGCAGCCCCATTGTTTGCTATGGGGAAACACTTCCTACGTCTGCACCTAACACCCTAACATGTACCCCGAGTCTAAACACCCCTAACCTTACACTTATTAACCCCTATTCTGCCGCCCCCGCTATCTCTGACCCCTGCATATTATTATTAACCCCTAATCTGCCGCTCCGTAAACCGCCGCTACTTACATTATCCCTATGTACCCCTAATCTGCTGCCCTAACATCGCCGACCCCTATATTATATTTATTAACCCCTAATCTGCCCCCCACAACGTCCCCTCCACCTGCCTACACTTATTAACCCCTAATCTGCCGAGCGGACCGCACCGCTATTATTATAAAGTTATTAACCCCTAATCCGCCTCACTAACCCTATAATAAATAGTATTAACCCCTAATCTGCCCTCCCTAACATCGCCGACACCTAACTTCAAACATTAACCCATAATCTGCCGACTGGAGCTCACCGCTATTCTAATAAATGTATTAACCCCTAAAGCTAAGTCTAACCCTAACACTAACACCCCCCTAAGTTAAATATAATTTAAATCTAACAAAATAAATTAACTCTTATTAAATAAATTATTCCTATTTAAAGCTAAATACTTACCTGTAAAATAAATCCTAATATAGCTACAATATAAATTATAATTATATTATAGCTATTTTAGGATTTATATTTATTTTACAGGTAACTTTGTATTTATTTTAACCAGGTACAATAGCTATTAAATAGTTAAGAACTATTTAATAGCTAAAATAGTTAAAATAATTACAAAATTACCTGTAAAATAAATCCTAACCTAAGTTACAATTAAACCTAACACTACACTATCAATAAATTAATTAAATAAACTACCTACAATTACCTACAATTAACCTAACACTACACTATCAATAAATTAATTAAATACAATTCCTACAAATAAATACAATTAAATAAACTAGCTAAAGTACAAAAAATAAAAAAGAACTAAGTTACAAAAAATAAAAAAATATTTACAAACATAAGAAAAATATTACAACAATTTTAAACTAATTACACCTACTCTAAGCCCCCTAATAAAATAACAAAGCCCCCCAAAATAAAAAAATGCCCTACCCTATACTAAATTACTAAAGTTCAAAGCTCTTTTACCTTACCAGCCCTGAACAGGGCCCTTTGCGGGGCATGCCCCAAGAAGTTCAGCTCTTTTGCCTGTAAAAAAAAACATACAATACCCAAGCCCCCCAACATTACAACCCACCACCCACATACCCCTAATCTAACCCAAACCCCCCTTAAATAAACCTAACACTAAGCCCCTGAAGATCTTCCTACCTTGTCTTCACCTCACCGGGTTCACCGATCTGTCCAGAAGAGCTCCTCCGATGTCCTGATCCAAGCCCAAGCGGGGGGCTGAAGCGGTCCATGATCCGGCTGAAGTCTTCATCCAAGCGGGGCAGAAGAGGTCTTCCATACGATTGAAGTCTTCATCCAAGCGGGATCTTCTATGGTCATCCATCTGGAGTGGAGCGGCAGGATCCTGAAGACCTACGACGCGGAACATCCATCCTGGCCGACGACTGAACGACGAATGACGGTTCCTTTAAATGACGTCATCCAAGATGGCGTCCCTCGAATTCCGATTGGCTGATAGGATTCTATCAGCCAATCGGAATTAAGGTTGGAATATTCTGATTGGCTGATGGAATCAGCCAATCAGAATCAAGTTCAATCCAATTGGCTGATCCAATCAGCCAATCAGATTGAGCTCGCATTCTATTGGCTGTTCCAATCAGGACATTGGATCAGGACATCGGAGGAGCTCTTCTGGACAGATCGGTGAACCCGGTGAGGTGAAGACAAGGTAGGAAGATCTTCAGGGGCTTAGTGTTAGGTTTATTTAAGGGGGGTTTGGGTTAGATTAGGGGTATGTGGGTGGTGGGTTGTAATGTTGGGGGGCTTGGGTATTGTATGTTTTTTTTTACAGGCAAAAGAGCTGAATTTAGAATAGGGTAGGGCATTTTTTATTTTGGGGGGCTTTGTTATTTTATTAGGGGGCTTAGAGTAGGTGTAATTAGTTTAAAATTGTTGTAATATTTTTCTTATGTTTGTAAGTTCTTTTTTATTTTTTGTACTTTAGCTAGTTTATTTAGTTTATTTAATTGTATTTATTTGTAGGAATTGTATTTAATTAATTTATTGATAGTGTAGTGTTAGGTTAATTGTAGTTAATTGTAGGTAGTTTATTTAATTAATTTATTGATAGTGTAGTGTTAGGTTTAATTGTAACTTAGGTTAGGATTTATTTTACAGGTAATTTTGTAATTATTTTAACTATTTTAGCTATTAAATAGTTCTTAACTATTTAATAGCTATTGTACCTGGTTAAAATAAATACAAAGTTACCTGTAAAATAAATATAAATCCTAAAATAGCTATAATATAATTATAATTTATATTGTAGCTATATTAGGATTTATTTTACAGGTAAGTATTTAGCTTTAAATAGGAATAATTTATTTAATAAGAGTTAATTTATTTCGTTAGATTTAAATTATATTTAACTTAGGGGGGTGTTAGTGTTAGGGTTAGACTTAGCTTTAGGGGTTAATACATTTATTAGAATAGCGGTGAGCTCCAGTCGGCAGATTAGGGGTTAATGTTTGAAGTTAGGTGTCGGCGATGTTAGGGAGGGCAGATTAGGGGTTAATACTATTTATTATAGGGTTAGTGAGGCGGATTAGGGGTTAATAACTTTATAATAATAGCGGTGCGGTCCGGTCGGCAGATTAGGGGTTAATAGGTGTAGGTAGCTGGCGGCGACGTTGTGGGGGGCAGGTTAGGGGTTAATAAATATAATACAGGGGTCGGCGGTGTTAGGGGCAGCAGATTAGGGGTACATAAGGATAACGTAGGTGGCGGTCGGCAGATTAGGGGTTAAAAAAAATTAATCGAGTGGCGGCAATGTGGGGGGACCTTGGTTTAGGGGTACATAGGTAGTTTATGGGTGTTAGTGTACTTTAGAGTACAGTAGTTAAGAGCTTTATAAACCGGCGTTAGCACAGAAAGCTCTTAACTACTGACTTTTTTCCTGCGGCTGGAGTTTTGTCGTTAGATGTCTAACGCTCACTTCAGACACGACTCTAAATACCGGAGTTAGAAAGATCCCATTGAAAAGATAGGATACGCAATTGACGTAAGGGGATCTGCGGTATGGAAAAGTCGCGGCTGAAAAGTGAGCGTTAGACCCTATTTTGAGTGACTCCAAATACCGGAGGTAGCCTAAAACCAACGTTAGGAGCCTCTAACGCTGGTTTTCACGGCTAACGCCAAACTCCAAATCTAGGCCACAGTGATTAAATGATAAGCCCTTAGCTTAGGGTACTGTGCAATAGACCATGATAACAAATGGATCCGAACAAACAAATAATAAACAATACACCAATCAAATAAACAAATATTTGACCATATAGGTAAACAAACAATAAATGAACAATGTCCCCAAAGTGAGTCCAAATAGGAATCCAATAAGAAAAAAGTCTAAAAATCCTGAATCAATTAAATAATCCTGTATTGGTGATGATCCGATGTCCTGGTGTATAATGATATCCTAATGATATAATCGATATCCTAAGGAAAAAACAAGAGAATACACTCACAAAAAGGCCTTAAGTCTTGAAAAAAGCCCTACTCAAGGGCCGAAATGCGTAGACGATCCAGGAAGGATTATAAGGCTCATATACTATCAGGACCACGGCAATTTGGGTAAGCCTACTACCAATAGATCTTATCCCATAGGCCTTTTTGTGAGTGTATTCTCTTGTTTTTTCCTTAGGATATCGATTATATCATTAGGATATCATTATACACCAGGACATCGGATCATCACTAATACAGGATTATTTCATTGATTCAGGATTTTTAGACTTTTTTCTTATTGGATTCTTATTTGGACTCACTTTGGGGACATTGTTCATTTATTGTTTGTTTACCTATATGGTCAAATACCGGTATTTGTTTATTTGATTGGTGTATTGTTTATTATTTGTTTGTTCAGATTCATTTGCTATCATGGTCTATTGCACAGTACCCTAAGCTAAGGGCTTATC
This sequence comes from Bombina bombina, assembly GCF_027579735.1. Lineage (NCBI taxonomy): Eukaryota > Metazoa > Chordata > Amphibia > Anura > Bombinatoridae > Bombina > Bombina bombina. The sequence continues at coordinate 1,489,709,989 of NC_069499.1, read as the reverse complement.
ATTTAATCACTGTGTTATTTAACCACTGTGGTATATATTTTTTCACAACACTAGATTGTTTACAATGTTTGCTTATTTTTAACTTTTTTGCATTGATCATAACGGTATTTGATCTTTTATACACCTTCACGGTATTTTTTCACACATATTTTTTACATTTTTTTCCACAATTTTTAAGAGGGTTATGGATTGCAGTTTCCTTCATTCTTTACCCTCATCTTACACTTGTGAATATTTGATTTCAATGTTCATATTTGTTATTCTCGTTCTCAGTTTTGGGTATCACATTAGTGCCTGATTCCTATGTACTATATAATATGATTCATATGTATTATACAATATGTAAAATTGGTTAATTCCTTTGATAAGATAGAGGATTACCCACTATTAGTAAATTTGATACATTGATATATTAATAGACATCTGTCTAGGTGATTTTTATTTTTATTTTTATTGTAATATTTTTATTGTATTAACTATACTTTAAGTATTGATGTCTGATAGCCAATAGGCTTTTTAAATAGTTTTTATGTATTAATGATTTCATGTATATTTGAATAAAACACTTAAAATTATACCCTTTGTTGGTAACAATATTTGAACACACCTTTAGGATACTAGTAGTGTTGTAGGTATATTAACCTGTTGTTTGCCTTAGCCATTGGCACTCCTATACAAACAATTCGCCTTATTATATAACCTTATTTGGTGGGGTTACTGGACCTTTAAGTAATGAAGTACATTTAGAATGAGACAGACCTTTATTTGCCCAACTAAGGTAAGATCCAAAAATAACTTTTCTATTTTTGTTTTTATATTAGCTGTGTACTTGCAAGAGAGTGCCAAAATTTATCTGCGTGTTCTGTTGATTCATTTGTTTTGTAATTTTCCCTATTGGGTTTGCAGCCAGGCTTGTATGAGGTTAAAGGGGTATGAAACCCAAAATTTGTCTTTCATGATTCAGATAGACAATACAATTTTAAATAACTTTCCAATTTACTTCTGTTATTTAATATGCTTCCTTCTCTTGTTATCCTTTGCTAAAAGATTTATCTAGGAAAGCTCACGAGCAGCAAGAACCTAGGTTCTCGCTGCTGATTGGTTGCTATATATATATATATATATATATATATATTCCGATTGCCATTGGCTCACCCATGTGTTAAATTACAAACCAGTAGTGCATTGCTACTCCTTCAACAAGTGATACAAAGAGAATGAAACAAATTAGCTAATAGAAGTAAATTAGAAAGCTGTTTAAAATTGTATTTTCTATCTGAATCATGAAAGAACATTTTGGGGTTTCATGTCCCTTTAATAACTGTCTCTGAGTCTCTGAAAACTGTGCAGCTGTCTGTGAGTGCGTTTTGCAGGGTCATAGGATGTGTACCCAATGCAGTTTGAGAGTGCAGTCTATTTTCGTGTTTTTATTTGTCTAATGAAATTACATAAGGCCTGTGCACCCTTGTGTGGATCTCACTTTGTTTGAGTAAAAGCATGCATTGTGTGGTTGTCAAAAGGGATCTCGGAGGGAAGAAATCTTGAAGTGGTCCTGGGCTTAAACCATTTGATCAGATGCTGTAACTAACTCTGCTTGCAAGGGGGTGACAGACATTCTATGTGTTGTGTTGTGTTGATTGTAATAGAAAATGTTTCATTATGTGTAGCAAAAAAAAAACTTGTATTAGTTATTTGCCCCTTTTCCTGTAATATAAGTTTGGCTTCTTTACCAGTGTGACAAATCTAGTGAATGTACAGTGAAACTGAATATACATATGCATAATTTGAGGTGTTACTACACAGAAAACACTTTTTCTTTCTAATGACACGGTGAGTCCACGTATCATCAATTACTGTTGGGAATATCACTCCTGGCCAGCAGGAGGAGGCAAAGAGCACCACAGCAAAGCTGTTAAATATCACTCATCTACCAACAATCCCCCAGTCATTCTCCTTGCCTGTAGTGCAAGGAGGAGGTGAAGTTTAGGTGTCTGATAAGAAGTTTTCTTCAATCAAGATTTTATTATTTTTTTATCAGAGTAAGCTTACTCTGTTCTTTTCTGGGGTCTAGCCTAGTCCACATCAGTCTCTTCAGTAGGGCAGTGGTGGCTTTTGAGCACTTGAGAACTTGTGGGGTACAATCCTCACTGCGTTTTCTCAAGAATCTGCTGCCCTAACTAGAAAACCTGAGTAGGTTTACTCAGTTTTTCTCTCTTCACAGGTCCATGTGAGGTGCTGCACCCTCTCAAACAAGGTAAGATGTCCTGCTGCCGGACAGCACTTTCAGGTAAGTGCCATTTTAATTTTCTTTTGCAAGGAGATTGCTGGCACTTATTTAACATGGGACTTTATTAAACCTTCATGTTTGGGGTTTCTTTTAGGCAATTTGGACATTGAGACTGTGAGGTGATTTATGGTGGCTCAGTGTGTTATAGTAGTTTTTATACCTTAACTTTTGGTCATGGCGATTGCTGTTGTAAGCAGTTTTTTTGCAGTTAGGGCTCTTTAACTGCTCTGTATTTTAAAATGAGCTGCAGGACAGGTAGGCACCTCAGTAAAGCTACTGGGTTTATAGGTAACCTGAGGTCTATTTGGTTTGTTGCGCTAACACACATTTCTATGTGTGTTTTCTGTGTTTCCTCTTGCAATCCTGTAGGATTTTCTCTACAAGACATTGCTTCCCAGGTATCCCTTGCGGTATCTGAGGCCTTATCAGCTTTCCCCATGTTGCAGGGAAGGCATAAAAGGAAAATTAAGGAAACAGTAAGGTTTCTGATCAAGTTCTGGCTATCCAGAGTGTCCCTTCCCATAAGCCTGAGGAAGAAGACATGTCGGTAGCATCTGAGGGGAAATCTCAGACTCAGACAGTGTAATTCCTTCTTCTGATGCTGAAGTGGTATTCTTCAGATTTAAGCTACAAACACCTTCGCTAATTACTTAAGGAGGTTTTGGCTACTTTGGATGACTCCGACACAACTATCGTAGTCAATCCTAAAAAGTCTAGTAAATTGAACAAATACTTTGATGTTCCCTCCGCGGTGGAGGTTTTTCAGGTTCCTGACCGTGCTGCAGAGATTATTGCTTGAGAATGGGAAAGACCTGTTATTCCCTTTTCTCCATCTCCTATTTTTAAGAAGATGTTTCCTATAGCGGATTCTATTAGGGAATCGTGGCAGACGGTTCCTAAGGTAGAAAGATCCCTGGGCGGTGGACATTGTCTCCCAGGGATACAAAATAGACTTCAAATCTTTTCCTCCCAGAGGCAGGTTTCTCCTCTCCAGATTATCTGTAGAACAGATACAAAGAGGGGCATTCTTACATTGTGTCAAGGACCTTGCCACCCTGGGGGTAATAGTTCCAGTTCTCTTTCAGGAAAGGGGTCTGGGATTTTATTCAAATCTGTTCATAGTTCCCAAAAAGGAGGGAAATTTTCGACCAATCCTAGATCTAAAATGTTTAAACAAGTTTCTCAGAGTGCCATCCTTCAAGATGGAGACTATACACTCCATTCTTCCCTTGGTACAAGAGGGTCAGTTCATGACAACCATAGAGCTAAAGGATGCATACCTTCATGTTCCCATTCACAGGGACCATCACAAGTTTCTGAGATTCGCATTTTTGGACAATGCTTTCCAGTTTGTGGCCCTTCCATTCGGCCTTACCACAGCTCCCAGAATTTTTTCAAAGGTTCTGGGGGCTCTTTTAGCTGTGCTTCGATCTCGGGGCATTGCAGTGGCACCTTATCTGGACGACATTCTGGTTCATGCGCCATCTTTTCAACAAGCAGAATCTCATACAGAGATCTTGTTGTCTTTTCTTAGATCCCACGGATGGAAGGTGAATCGGGAAAAAAGTTCTCTGGTTTCAGCTACAAGGGTCATATTTTTGGGGACCATAATAGACTCCCTGTTAATGAAGATTTTCGAATCTTGTCTTGCCCTTCAGTCCTCTCCACGGCCGTCAGTGGCTCAATGTATGGAGGTAATCGGTCTGATGGTGGCTTCCATGGACATCATTCCGTTTGCTCGGTTCTATTTCAGACCTCTGCAGTTATGCATGCTCAGACAATGAAACGGGGACTATACGGACCTGTCTCCGCATGTAGCTCTAAATCAGGTGTCAACAGACTCTCTTCCGTGGTGGCTTTCTCAGGATCATCTCTCCCAGGGTACTTCCTTCCGCAGACCCTCCAGGGTGATTGTGACCACGGATGCCAGCCTTCTAGGTTGGGGAGCAGTATGGGGCTTGTTGAAGGCTCAGGGCTTATGGACCTAGGAGGAGTCAGTCCTGCCCATAAACATCTTGGAGCTAAGAGCAATCTTCAATGCTCTTCTGGCCTGGCCTCAGTTAGCCTTAACCCGGTTTATCAGATTCCAGTCAGACAACATAACTTTGGTGGCCTACATCAACCACCAGGGGGGAACTCAGAGTCTCTTGGCCATGACAGAGGTGTGTTTTCCAGCTTGACCCTCAAGTGGGGGCAGCCGGAGTTGGATCTCATTGCTTCTCGTCAGAATGCCAAACTTCCGAGATACGGTTCGAGGTCAAGAGATCTGCAGGCATTTCTGATTAATGCTCTGGCAGTTCCTTGGAACTTCAGTCTAGCATACCTGTTTCCTCCGTTCGCTCTCCTTCCAAGAGTCATTGCTCGAATCAAGCAGGAGAGGGCATCTGTAATTCTCATAGCTCCGGCGTGGCCTTGCAGGATTTGGTATGCAGACCTAGTGGAAATGTCATCCTTTCCACCTTGGAGACTGCCTCTGAGGAAGGACCTTCTACTTCAGGGTCCCTTCCTTCATCCAAATCTCGTTTCTCTGATGCTGACTGCTTGGAGATGATTGCTTGGAGATTGAATGCTTAGTTTTATCTAAGCATGGATTTTCAGAGTCGGTCATTGAGACCTTGATTCAGGCTCATAAGCCTGTGACTTGCAGGATTTACCATAAGATCTGGCGTAAATACTTGTATTGTGTGAATCCAAAGGATACTCTTGGAGTAGAGTAAGGATTCCTAGGATTTTGTCCTTTCTCCAGGATGGTCTAGAGAAGGGTTTGTCGGCAAGTACTCTAAAAGGTCAGATTACGGCATTGTCTATTTTGTTACATAAGTGCTTGGCGGATGTGCCAGATATGCAATCGTTTTGTCAGGTCTTGGTTAGAATTCAGCCTGTGTTTAAACCTGTTACTCCTCCATGGAGTCTTAACCTTGTTCTTAAAGTTTTACAACAGGCTCCGTTTGAGCCTATGCATTCTTTAGATATTAAGATGATATCTTGGAAAGTTTTTTTTTCTTTTTTTTTCTTGTTGCTATTTCCTCTGCTCTGAGAGTTTCTGAACTCTCTGCTTTACAGTGTGATTCCCCTTATCTTATATTTCACTCTGATAAGGAGGTTCTGCATACTAAGTTTGGTTTCCTGCACAAAGAATATTAATCAGGAAACCGTTGTACCTTCTTTGTGTCCTAATCCTTCTTCTAACAAATAACGCTTGTTGCATAATCTGGATGTTGTGCGAGCGCTAAAATTTTATTTGCAGGCAACTAAGGACTTTTGTCAGTCTTCTGCATTGTTTGTTTGCTTTTCTGGGAAATGCAAGGGTCAGAAAGCTACGGCTACTTCACTTTCCTTTTGGCTGAAGAGCGTTATTCACTTGGCATATGAGACTGCTGGACAGCAACCTCCTGAGAAAATCACAGCTCATCCCACAAGGGCTGTTTCTTCTTCCTGGGCCTTCAAAAATGAAGCTTCTGTGGGACAGATTTGCAAGGCTGCAACTTGGTCATCTTTGCACACCTTTTCCAAATTCTATAAATTCGATACCTTTGCCTTGGCTGAGGCTTCTTTTGGGAGAAAGGTTCTTCAAGCAGTGGTGCCTTCTGTTTAGGTTCCTGTCTTGTCCCTCCCTTATCATCTGTGTCCTCTGGCTTGGGTATTGGTTCCCAACAGTAATTGATGATGATCCGTGGACTCACCGTGTCATTAGAAAGAAAACAAAATTTATGCTTACCTGATAAATTTCTTTCTTTCTTGACACGGTGAGTCCACGGCCCGTTCTATATTCAGACAGTTTCTTTTTATATAAACCACAGGCACCTCTGCACCTTGTGTTACTTCCTTTCTCTCCTTTCCCTTTGGTTGAATGAGATTGGGATTGTGGGTAGATCAGTGATATTTAACAGCTTTGCTGTGGTGTTCTTTGCCTCCTCCTGCTGGTCAGGAGTGATATTCGCAACAGTAATTGATGATGATCCGTGGACTCACCGTGTCAATAAAGAAAGAAATTTATCAGGTAAGCATACATTTTGTTTATTTTTGCGAACACACAGTCTATTTTGTGTAAACACACTCAAAAGACAGCCCAGCCCCCTACATCACAGCTCAGCAGCTGGTTTTGCTGAAGTTGTGATCCCCATTATATCCCATGGGAGACACATCGCCACTCGTCAGCACAATGAGGTTCAGACCACTTTTTTATAATATATCGACAGACTGATGGCCTGCGAGCCTGGCGAACCCAAAAAGGCAATTTCTTGTGACTCTGTCAATATTTTTAATATTGGGACCCCAGTGAGAATTAGGAACCTAGGAAACAGCTGTACCAAATATGCAATTCATGTTGGTGTCACTTTAAAATTAAACAGCTTTTTAAACTGTTGCATTTTCAAGTACATGATAGAAACATGTTGAATACAAGGTCTTAAGAAGTACAGCCACGGAATGGAGACCCAGATGGGAAAAAGGATAACTCAAGAAGAGGGAGGGTCAGGAAAAGATAAGATACAGACCTTCTTATTAAAACTCAAGTGAAGAACATATAGAGGATTCAGCATTATCAAATATGTTGGACATAAAATTATTACCAGTTTTAGTTTTCTGATTTCATGTTCTAGTTCTGTTTCTCTGGTCTTGGCATTAAACTCGCTCAGACTGGCAGACAAGTTTCGCCCCCTTCCATTCCTCTCGCACTCCAGCTTGTAGATCTGTAAGTGCTCTAATTCTTTCCGTAAGTCTTCAATCAGCTGAAAACCCAAATGCAATTGGTTAATGTGATCTCATGACGACAATTCGTTATATAAAATGAAATTTCAATTTGAATATGATAAAAATATTGAAAACAATAACTTTTAATATATTAATGCAGATAATAGTTCCTGTGATCTCCTTCTGCTTTTCTGACTCAGTCAGCTGTTTGAAATGAAGCAAATTCTTTACAGCTAAAAAGTATAAATTGTGGGGCCAGATATTCCGCCTCTGTCATTTATTGAAAATTAAAGGGATATGAAACCCAAACATTTTCTTTTGTGATTTAGACAGAATATACCATTTTTAAAAAGTTTCCAATTAACTCCTATTATCAAATTTGCTTTGTTCCCATGACATTCTGTGTTGGAGAGACACCTAGGTAGGTGTTTGGAGCACTTCATGGCAGGAAATAGTGCTCTTGCAATAGATAACATTCTAGCAAAACTGCTGCTACCATATAGTGCTCCAGACACATGCACACTCCTGAGCTTGCCTTCCTGCTTTTCAACAAAAGTGATCAAAAAACAAATACAGTTTGATAAGAAAAGTAATTTAGAACGTTGCTAAAAACTGTATGCTCCATCTAATTCATGAAAGAAAAAGGTGGGGTTTCATGACCCATTAAAGAGACATGAAACCCACATGATTTAGAAAGAGCATGCAATTTCAAACAACTTTTTAATTTACGTCTATTTATTTGCTTCATTCACATGATATCCTTTGTTGAAAAGTATATCTAAACAGGCTCCGTAGCTGCTGATTGGTGGATGCACATAGATGACTTGTGTGATTGGCTCCCCCATGTGCATTGCCATTTTGATCTAACAAATGAAGCCAATTAGATAATAGTAAATTGGAATAAAAGTAATTTGTTGTTTAAAATCGTATTCTCTATCTGCTTTAGCATTATTTAATATTGTGAGGTGGCAGTCTCTCTGGACCTCAGAAAATGTTGACAATACATATACATTTCAGCTATGAAGCTCTGCATTGTGAGGGAATAGCAGAAACAGGGTCCCCATTTATTTAGCCAAGATGGAAAGAGGTATCTGTCAATCTCAGGACAGAAGGGAGGCCTACTGGGAGATATGGATTAGGTGGTTGGAGGTAGATGTTGACCTCAATACGGCACATTCAAATATTTTTTTTTACCCTTTTTCCTCCGTCCTTTCTTCCCTCCCCTCTCAACTGTGGGTTGGTAATGTATGTGGTGATTCTTCTCTCAATAGTCTACCCATCAGGCAGCATTTTTTTTACAACATATTGTGTTGAACATTTTGGTTAAATTGTATTTAAATTGTACTGTGTCACTGTTGGTCACTCTCAGATCTTGAAATTCTGGACAGTAAACGATCATTCTTTCTACCGTCATGTATTTGTACAGAATGTTGTAGATCATTGTTCCTATCATTCTTGTATTTGTCGGACACTTGTACACCATTGTTATTGGTTGAAATAATTAATAAAGACACTTTAAAAAAATAAGGAATAACGTTTTTTTTTATTTTAAAAGAAAAACTGCTGTTTCTTCACAGTATAGACCACTGTACATTTATTAATGTTGCTCGGTAGATTTACCTCTTGTGTGGCATCCCTCTCCTTCTGGAAATGCAGTCGGTTCTGTCGCAACTTATCCATCATTCTCTTGTACAAATCCATCTCGTCTTTCAGCCGTAAACTAGTATCTTCCAGCTTATCGGACACTCGCTGTCTTTCCTGCAACGGCAAAAGCATTACAATAAAAGACTGTAAATGGATGTGTCTGGCATATCAAAACAGTATTATTTGAGTGAAATGAGCAGATTTTAAATGAATGTGTTAGAATAAGAAATATTTGAATAGGTATATTCTCAATAAGTATTAATACATTTTTATTATTTTTTAGCAGCATATTAAAGAGGAAATAAAGTCAAATGTAAACTTGCATGTTTTAAAAAGAACATACAAATTTAAGCAACTTTTCAATATAATTGTATTATCATGTCCATTTAAAGAGACATTATACACTAGATTTTTTGTAGATGAACCATTTATATAGCCCATCTAGGAGAGTTTTTGTAAAAATGTATAGTTTTGCTTATTTTTAAATAACATTGTGCTGATTTTCAGACTCCTAACCAAGCCCCAAAGTTTTAGATGAATACTGATATATACAGACTTCAGACTGCTTCTGTTTGTATAATGGGTCTTTTCATATGCAGGGGAGGGGGGAGGTTCTGCTATCAGCCCCTTTCAGTGGGTGTGCCAGTCTTATCTGATTAACAGTGTTAAATTAAGAGCTTATAAGTAAGTTTTTAAAAGGTTTTACACTGGATTTTTATATCAGTATCTGTGCATATCATTCTTTATATTAGTGTCATGCAGTTAAATGAAATAAATTAAATGAATTAAATTAACATGCAGTTAAATGAAAATTGGTGTATACTGCCCCTTTAAGCTAAACAACTATCCCCAATCCCACGCATATAATAGCCTCCCTACAGAACTCTGAGTATAGTGACTAGACCTGTTCATTTGGCAGTTTCGTTCACTGCTGAATGCGAAGGAAGGTGGCCACTTGCGGCATTTGACTCTTTTCAGAGCCAGATTTATTCTTGTGAAAGTTCAACACAACAAGATCAGTGCAAATCCAGATCTTAGTGTGTTGCACTTTCACAAGAAGAACTCCATCTACGATAAAAGATCCAAATGCTGCAAGCGGCCGCCTTTTTCCACATTTGGCAGTAAACAACACTGCCGAATGCAGAGGTCTAATAGTGACATATCTCAGTACAAAATGATGTCCTTTTTTTGGGGTGAAGGGTTAATAGAAGAGTTGTGTAGATTTTAATTTCTTTTTAAGAAAAAGCACTGACACTTGAGGGCAATGCCTTACAAAAGGCCCTTTTAAGGGCTATTTCTGTAGTTTAGTATAGTTTTTTTATTTTGGGGTGTTTTTATTTTTTAAGTGAAATTGTGTGTAATGTTAGGTTTGTTAGTTTTAAGGTAAGGTTAGGTTTTTTATTTTTTTAAAGTATTCTTAGTTGTTTTTTTACAGGTAAGGTTAGTCTGTTGTGGGGTAACTTAGCAGGTGTTAGGTTAGGGGAATTAGATATTAGTGGGTTACTTTGGAATGGGGGTTGTGACAGTTTAGGGGTTAATAGTGTAGTGGGTTACCTTGTGATGGGGGTGTGGTCATTTAGGGGTTAATGGTTTAGTGAGTTACTTTCCAATGGGGTGTGTGGCAGTTATGGGGTTAATAGTGTAGTGGGTTACTTTGCGATGGGTGTGGTGGTTTAAGCGTTAATAGTGTAGTGGGTTACTTTGTGATGGAGGTGTGGTGGTTTAGGAGTAAATAGAATAGTTTAGCGCAAATGTTTCCTCCAGTCAAACTCTTTACGTGATTTTTCAGGTTGCGTAACAAGTTGAGTGTTAAATGTGTTTGCGTTCGATCGCATTTACTTTCAACTTGTTATATGAGTGGACATTGCTGCTCAACCCCGCCATAGAAAATATGGGCAGAGTAAACTACTGTGAATTCGCACAAATTAATTTTCTGTAATTTAAACAGCACATCACTTGTAATATGGATTTGAGCATAAAGATAATTGTGGTTTCTCGATCGTGCAATCCACTTGTAATCTGGCCCTCTGCGTCTTAAAATTTTCAGAATTGAAAGGGACATAAAACCCAATATTTTTCTTTTTCTTATTTTTCATGATTCAAATAGAGCATGCAATTTTAAACAACTTTTCAATTTACTTCTTTTATCCAATTTGCTTCATTCTCTCGGTATCCTTTTTTTGAAGGAGCAGCTATGCAGTACTGGGAGCTATCTGAAGACATCTGGTGAACCAATGCAAAGAGGTATTTTTGTGCAGCCACCAATCAGCAGCTAGCTCCCAGTAATGCATCGCTGCTCCTGAGCCTACCTAAATATGTTTTTCAACTAAGGATACCAAGAAAATGAAGCAATTTAGATAATAGAAGCAAATTGAAAAGTCACGTCTGAATCATGAAAGAAAAATGTTGGGTTTCATGTCCCTTTAATAATCAGTTATAAAGTTATGGTTGTATATGTTCATTACTTTTAAGCGTTTGAATTTTTTTTAAAGGGTTTTGCCTGTTGGGAAATATAAAAACTGCCCCCCAGCTCTGCATTTATTTGTTATTTAACTAATATGGTACTAAATGTCAATATCAGACGAACATATATTCACAACAAATAAAGAAGTTATGTTTCTGGCATTTCTTTAGTTAAAAAAACTGGATATATCAGGCTAGAAATGCGTGATTAGTTCTATGTATTACAAAAAAAAATTGAACTATACTTTCATTATTTATTTTGTCCTGTTTTCCTGTAATTTAATTCTGAAAATTGTTGGTTTTGCAATTCCTGTTAAAGGTGGAAGTGCAGACGTAACACTGCTATATTCCACTCAGTCATTGGTTGCACACTTTAGTGATCTATTTATAACTGTCCCTAATTGGTCCCAGTAGAGAAGGAACGTTTACAATATCACAGCATTCATTACTTTACGGACACTTCAATTTCAGACTATTTTTTCAATATTTGAAAAACAAAAATAATAAAAAAATACACCTGCATATTATACTTATTTAATCTTTGATTTGAATACATCATTCTGTCTAACATTTAATCAGTATTTAATGCCCCTTTAAAGGGACATGAAACCCATTTTTTTTTCTTTCATGATTCAGATAGAGCATGCCATTTTAAATAGCTTTCCAATACATTTTTATTATCTAATTTGTTTGGTTCTCTATGCATTCCTTTGTTGAAAAGTTTATCTAGGTAGGATCCGAAGCTGCTGATTGGTGGCTGCACATATATGTCTCTTGGCATTGGCTTTTATCTATTTCCATGTAGTGCATTACTGCTCCAAAGGATACCAAGAGAATAAAACAAATTAGTTCATAGCAGTAAATTGGAAAGTTGTTTAAAACTGTTTGATCTATCTGAGCCATGAAATAAATGTTTTGGGTTTCATGCCCCTTTAAGGTTATGTTGCCTACTTCAATAGTTCCCTGTTATAGGGATTCGTTTTTTAGTTTGTTTATGTAACAGACTGACCAATCATCGGAAGTTAATTTTACGTCTTCTCTATAAAGGGACTCTGCTTACCTCATCCATTTTTTCTGTCTGTGATTTTAGCCGAGCAATTGATGTTAAAAGGTCTTCATTTTCTTCTTCCAGTTCTTGAACCCTGAAATTCAAAATCAATCAACCTTAGGGATTTTAACATTTTTATAAAATATTATTTTTCCGCCTTTAATCGATTTAGGCTTAGTTTTCACTGGGGTGGTAAAGTTTGGAAACTGTTAGTAAAAACATATATATTAAAATCTATAGAGTAGTTTTATGTTACCACTAGTTTCCAAACTTTACTACCGCAATGAAAGCTAGGACTTGGCTAGTGTTGTAATGGTTGCAAGGATTCTGTTAAAGGGACAATAGGAGATTAATGCTAAAAAAACAATGCAGTGTATTATGACGGTTTCTTCCTTCTAAAAATAATAGGAATTGGCAAAGATGCAATCAGTAAAGTCAAAATGAATCTTTCAAGAATCAGATAGAGCATGTGATTTTAAACAGCTTGCTTGTTTACTTATATTGTTACATTTGCTTTGTTTTCTTGATATCCTTTGTTAAAAAGTAGGATTAGGAACATCAATGCACTACTGCGAGCTAGCTGAACATACCTGGTCAGCAAATGACAAGATATATGTGCATCCACCAATCACCAGCTAGCTCTCAGTACTGAATTGCTGCTTTTAAGCCTACCTAGGTATTCTCTTCAACAAAGCATACCAAGAGAAAAGAGCAAATTTGATAAAAGAAGTACATTGAAATCTGTTTAAAGCTGCATGCTCTATCCCAACCAAGAAAGTTGAATTTTGGGTTTACTGTCCCTTTAAAGGGATAGTAAACACCAAAAATGTTATTGTTTAAAAAGATAGATAATCCCTTTATAACCATTCCCCAGTTTTACATAACCAACACAGTTATATTAATATACTCTTTACCTCTGTGATTACCTTGTATGTAAGCTTCTGCTGACTGCCTCCTTATCTCAGATCTTTTGACAGCCTTGCATTTCAGGCAATTAATGCTGACTCTTAAATAATTTTATGTGTATGAGCACAGTGTTATCTATATGAAACACATGAACTAACACCCCCTAGCTGTGAAAAACTGTCAAATGCAGAGGCGGCCTTCGAGGGCTTAGAAATTAGCATATGAGCTTACCTAGGTTTAGCTTTCAACTAAGGATAACAACAACAACAACAAAGCAAATTTGATGATAAAAGTAAACTAGAAAGTTGTTTAAAAAGACATGCCCTATCTGAATCATAAAAGTTTATTTTGGACTTTACTATCCTTTTAAGGGTATCTGATTTAGGGGAAAGGGTGAAATAATTATCTGTTACTATATATAGTTACTAACTTGCTCCCACCCATGGTCATTTTGATTAACAGGTTATTGGGTCCTGAAGAAAGGAACTGAAGAATCTTGCTCCAAAATGAGAGGTAATTTATTTTAAGTTTTATCCCAGATTACCTATAGAAAACACGAGACTGTCCAATTCTTGTTCAAGAATGCCTAAATCCCACACAGAGGGCCTAAACTCCCCCAAGATCAACAAAACTCCCTCACATAGTCTATAGACCCCATCCCTCAGAATGCTCAGACTTGCTTTTCCAGAGTATTATTTGCTTTGAAATAACATGATACTGTTTTTAAAATTTATCACAGAGCTCTCTGTCCATTGAAAAATAATGCACCATTTTTTTCAGTGTGAGTTGTCCAACTTGTCCCTTTCAACCAGTGAGCAGAAGAGTCCCAGGACTCAGCATTACATTATCATGTAGTTCCTGTGAGTTTTACTTAAATTTAAATTGCTTTTACTTAAAGGGACAGTCTAGTCAAAATGTAACTTTCATTATTCAGAAAGGACTTGTAATTTTAATCAACTTTCCAATTTACTTTTATCATCAAATTTGCTTTTTTCTCTTGGTATTCTTAGTTTAAACTAAACCTAGGTAGGCTCATATGCTAATGTATAAGCCCTTGAGGGCTGCCTCTTATCACATGCTTTTAAAATTTATTTTCAACACAGAGACTGAAAGTACACGTAGGCCATATAGATAACACTGTGTTCAGGCACAGAAAGTTATTTAAGATTTAGCACAAAGCAATGCTAAATTTAAGACAATAGATAATAAAAAGTCACAGTCATGTGATCAGGGGGCTGGAAGAAGGTTCCTAGATACAAGGTAATCACAGAGGTAAAACGTATATTAATATAACTGTGTTGGTTGTGCAAAACTGGGGAATGGGTAATAAAGGGATTATCTATCTTTTAAAACACTAACAATTATATTATAGACTGTCCCTTTAACCTTTTTTTTTTTTAACACAAATATTTTATATAACTTTGCTCTTTCATATATATGGCAGAAGCAAATTGAGTAATATGTCGCTTTAATTCATACACATGATATCATTTTCTTTGTGTACAATGCCCCTTTAAGTGTAGGAACTAAAAAGGTGCATTGTGGGAGGATAAAGCCCCCAAAGGTTAGTCCAACCAAATCCCAGTGCACAGTGGGAGCTATGTTAGTCATAATCTACTGGACTGTCAGGCGCATTTATAACTAGTTTGAAGTGTTTGAAAATTGCTGCTTGCTGCTGAAAGCTACACATAAATTATTCACAAACCCTTAGAATCAGGGCAATGAAATATAAATGGCATCTGCTAAATCGTACCTGTTATTCAACAGTTCAATCTCAGTGCCTTTCTCTTTCTCCAGCTTGCTGTATGTCTCTCTATGGCGTTTCAGTTCTTCTTCTAAAATTTGCTCTGATCTGGTCTCCTGATCTTTCAAAAGTTCCTCCAGTTCATTAACCCTATAATAGCAACAAAAAAAGGTCTATATCAGTGACATTTATTTTAAGCATTTGTAATAAAGCTATAAATTTATTTTTTATGCCAAAATAAGACGAACATTTAAAAGTTTCCTCTTTTGTCTCAATTAGAAGCAAATACTAACGTTCCCATTCATAAAAACTGTCTGTATCTTCATATGTCTTTCTACACACATCATATGTCTTTTTATACGCATCATATGTCTTTTTATACGCATCATATGTCTTTTTATACGCATCATATGTCTTTTTATACGCATCATATGTCTTTTTATACGCATCATATGTCTTTTTATACGCATCATATGTCTTTTTATACGCATCATATGTCTTTTTATACGCATCATATGTCTTTTTATACGCATCATATGTCTTTTATACATCATGTCTTTTTATACATCATATGTCTTTTTATACACATCATATGTCTTTTATACATCATATGTCTTTTATACATCATATGTCTTTTTATACACATCATATGTCTTTTTATACACATCATATGTCTTTTTATACACATCATATGTCTTTTTATACACATCATATGTCTTTCTATGCACATCATATGTCTTTCTATGCACATCATATGTCTTTTTATACACATCATATGTCTTTATGTACACATCATATGTCTTTCTACACACATCATATGCAGTGGCGACTCTAGGAACAATATATAGGGGGGGCACATAAGATACCACAGTCAAAACTGGGGGGGCACTAATAATTTTCACCACTAAATCATTATAAAATGTATATATATGTGTATATATATGTGTATGTATATATATATATATATATATATATATATATATATATATATATATATATATATATATATATATATAAATAAATTAGATTCTAAAAAAAGAAAGAGTAATGTGGTATGCAATGATACCTTTTTATTCTACTAACCTAATACTTAAAGGGCCCCTAAACCCAAAATCTTTCTTTCATGATTCAGATAGAGAATCCAAATTTAAAAAACATTACAATTTACTTCTATTATTTATTTTGCTTCATTTTTTAGATATCCTTAGTTGAAGTAAAAAAGCAGTGCACATGGGTGAGCCAATCACACAAGGCTTCTATGTGCAGCAACCAATCAGCAGCTACTGAGCATATCTAGATATCCTTTTCAGCAAAGAATATCAAGAGAATAAAACAAATGAGATAATAGAAGTAAATTAGAAAGATGTTTAAAATTGCATTCTCTTTCTAAATCATGAAAGAAAAAATGTGGGTTTCATGTCCCTTTTAAAAGACAAGCTTTCAAGAGTTTTCCTTTCTTCCTCAGGTATTGCTTCAGACCTGAGAAAGAGAGGAAAACTCTCAAAAGATTTTCTTTATAGTTTAAAGGAATTTCAGCAAACACCGGGGCTCTGTAAATAATTCCCTATATTAAATATGTCACTAATGAAGACCAATGAACAGACCTTGAGTGTTTGTTGGTGTGTGTGTGTTTGTGTGTAACTAATACTAAGTACCATGTACCAACTTTACACAGCCAGCCACTTCCTACTTCAAAATGAAAATTAGGCACACACACACACAAAAGGGCACAAACACACAATCAAGCACATTCAGAGACACAGACAGGCACATTCAAAAACTCACTCAGACACATACACACTCAGGGACACACACTCAGACACACAAACAGCCAACCTTAGATTTAGATTCAACTTTGTCACTGTACAGTGTCAAGACAATGAAACATAGTTGGCCTCCGATCAGAAATGCAGTAGCGATTGATAAACTATACAATAAAATAGAAGATAAAACTCAGTGTAAATTCTAGCAGTCTTACATAATGCCATAATACATCTAATTCCTAAAAAATATAATCCCTCAATCACTAATAGAGCAAGACTTATTTAAAAAGACTTTGACAAACTAATAATACATATAGACATTACACAATAGTGCCACAAATACTATACAATACAACTATATAGCCTCTGGCATCCAATCCAAACTAAAGCATCTATGCAATATACATCATGTGCAAATAAAATGCATCAATCTATAAATACAGTAGTGTAAGGGCTGTAGTGGCAGGGATAAGGGCTGTAGTGGCAGGGATAATAAGGGCTGTAGTGGCGGGGATAATAAGGGCTGTAGTGGCGGGGATAATAAGGGCTGTAGTGGCGGGGATAATAAGGGCTGTAGTGGCGGGGATAATAAGGGCTGTAGTGGCGGGGATAATAAGGGCTGTAGTAAGGAGATAGGAGCTGTATTGGGGTATAGTGACTGTAGTGGGGGGGTATAGGGGCTGTAGTGGGCTATAGAGGCTTTATGGGCTGTAGTAAGGGGATAGCAGCTGTATTGGGGGTATAGGGGCTGTAGTGGGCTATAGAGGCTTTATGGGCTGTAGTAAGGGTATAGAAGCTGTATTGGGGGTATAAGGGTTGTAGGGGGGATAGGGGCTGTAGTAAGGGGATAGGAGCTGTATCAGGGGTATAGGGGGTGTAGTATATATAGTGTTTTTACACAGATGCATACATTTACAAATTACTTTGTAGTAATCCTCCTGACTAATTGGTAAGTGTATATAATCCCTGCACAAAAAATGCATATATTTATACACATACTTTTATATATATATATATATATATATATATATATATATATATATATATATAATCTTCAAAGAAAAAACCCTACATGATAGTATAGTATGACTGCTTAATGAAATGTAATATTGAAAAGATATTTGAGCACATAAACAACAAAATAAAAGAAGATTCATTGTAAGAATATATGGTACTTTTTTAGGACTGCATCAGATAAGCCTTACATGCACACAGCACTAAAAATGACAAATCACATAACCATTAGGAGGGGCAATACTAAAGGCTAGCTGTAGCTGATGCATACACAGTACTGACCTTAAACTGCACTAGGAGTTGTTGTTTTTTAGGCTGCTTGTTCTGCTGTTGCATGCCTTACTGAAGCAGGCAGAAGAGTATGAAAGGCTGTTGCAAACCCAGGAAGCCAGCAGCAGAGTGCAGATAGAGCACACTCTCCAGACTCCTAGGGGGAAACTCCTCCCCCTGATTTCTTACTTAGTGCAAACACGGAGCAATGCATTAAAAAACTTTCAAAAGACAAAAATCAGTTTTGGAAAGACATTCAGGCCAGAATGTCTAGAGTCTAGCTAGGTATTATTTAATTTTCACTGCACTGAGGTTTTTATTAGGCTGCTTGCTTTCTGTTACCTCACTAAAGCAGATAGTAGAGTCTGTAAGGCATGGGCTGGCAGTGGCACAGGCACTACACCAGCAGGGAAGCCAGCAGCAGAGAGCAGATACAGAGTACACTCTGCTCGTGAGAAATTCCTCCCACTTGCCTCCTTCAAGTGTTGATAGTGACGCACCAATTGGATTTAGCACAAAATATATTGAATGTTACCTGACCTCTGCAGTTCCGTTGTCACTAAGGTCCTGAATCAAGGCTGCTATAGCTCTGCCTCCAATGGCTCATCCCCGCCCACATCTTTCTTTATAAAATCTGTCACCCGGTATAGACCATGATGATCATGTGCAAAAATTAAATACAAATGTTTAAACATCTGACAGCTGCGCAATCTTAGTGCCTTTTTTTTACTAGTAGTGCTGTTGTTGCGGTGCTTATATGCAGCCTTAGACGACCACCTATTTTGCCTAACGCTAGGGCTGCCTCTGCTTACACCATGCACACACAGTCCTAGCTGTTAGGAGGGGCAATTGCCTGTTGCCCTCCCCCTGGATCCACCACTAGTCTACCTTATACCAGGGAGGGGGGAGTCCTGAACCCTGGTGGTCATGTGGGATATGTAGCTTGTCTGCTTGCAGAGTGCAGACAGCTCTTTCTTTCCTGATTAGCAGCAAATCTTTCAGAGCATTGCCATGGTAATCCACGGCAACGCTCTGATTTAAAAGTTAACTGTTAGGGTGGCGGGTGCAACAGGCAGATGAAGGAGATTTCTGCAGGGGGGGCACACAGGGGGGCAAAGAATTAACTTGGGGGGGGGGGCAATTGCCCCCCATGCCCCCCTGTAGCGACGCCTATGATCATATGTCTTTCTATACACATCATATGTCTTTTTACACACATCATATGTCTTTCTATACACATCATATGTCTTTCTATGCACATCATATGTCTTTCTATACACATCATATGTCTTTTTATACACATCATATGTCTTTTTATACACATCATATGTCTTTCTATACACATCATATGTCTTTTTATACGCATCATATGTCTTTTTATACACATCATATGTCTTTTTATACACATCATATGTCTTTCTACACACATCATATGTCTTTCTACACACATCATATGTCTTTCTATACACATCATATGTCTTTTTATACACATCATATGTCTTTCTACACACATCATATGTCTTTCTACACACATCATATGTCTTTCTATGCACATCATATGTCTTTCTATACACATCATATGTCTTTTTATACACATCATATGTCTTTCTATACACATCATATGTCTTTTTATACACATCATATGTCTTTCTATACACATCATATGTCTTTTTATACACATCATATGTCTTTCTATACACATCATATGTCTTTCTACACACATCATATGTCTTTCTACACACATCATATGTCTTTGTATACACATCATATGTCTTTGTATACACATCATATGTCTTTCTACACACATCATATGTCTTTCTACACACATCATATGTCTTTCTACACACATCATATGTCTTTTTATACACATCATATGTCTTTTTATACACATCATATGTCTTTCTACACACATCATATGTCTTTCTATACACATCATATGTCTTTTTATACACATCATATGTCTTTCTACACACACATAATATGTCTTTTTATACACATCATATGTCTTTCTACACACATCATATGTCTTTCTATACACATCATATGTCTTTCTACACACATCTGTTTCAAGGCTTGACACAGTCATCTGTTTCAAGGCTTGACACTGTGTTACTGCTCTGACTGTCTGCATGTGCAATGAAGGGGTTAAATTACCACCGCTAGTGTGTTTCTGGAAATCAAAGGGTTAAATCATGTCTCAGAGTGTGCCATGCAGGAGTGATTTAAATTGTATGTCTGTTTCACGTCTCAACAGATACAGGGTGCATAGGTTTCACCTGTGTTACAAACATTCAAAATTATTAAATACATTTTTGTGCGTTACTGAAAACCAAGGGGTTAAATCACTGTTTTGTGCTTATTTATTTGTACATGTATAGAAAGATATATCATACATACACTAAAACAATGTCCAGTCCCTGTATTTTTGGCCAATATTTCTAAAAAAAATTGTTGAGCCTTGATCTGCTTACATACAATGCAACTCTAAACATGTAAATATATAAGGCTATGCAATGTATATAGCTCTGCTCATCTTATAATTATAACCTCTCTCACTATATATGCAATTTTACACAATGTCCCTATAAATGGAAATACACACAGTTTCTTGTGCTTACTGTAAATGTATTACATGTATTTAAATGTTTCTCTATGTAATGATATAAGGCTGTGGCTGCTGATTTTACTGGAACAGAACAGTAATTTACATGTTTAGTTATGTAACATCAGTCAGAAACTAACACTGTTAACAATGATTTAAATGGTTGTGGTCTTTAAAAATGGATTCCCTTATCCTCCAAATATTTCTATATTAGTACCATATAACTTCCATTGTCCCACACTGTAACTTTACCTGCAAAGCTGGTAATATATTGCCAGGTATGGTGACCCTACACATAACTCTATTAACCAACTATATGGTCCCCTTCTGTGTGTTAATACAAAGATATACAGTTGCAAGAAAAAGTATGTGAACCCTTTGGAATGATATGGATTTCTGCACAAATTGGTCTTAAAATGTGATCTGATCATCATCTAAGTCACAACAATAGACAATCACAGTCTGCTTAAACTAATAACACACAAAGAATGAAATGTTGCCATGTTTTTATTGAACACACCATGTAAACATTCACAGTGGAGGTGGAAAAAGTATGTGAACCCTTGGATTTAATAACTGGTTGAACCTCCTTTGGCAGCAATAACTTCAACCAAACGTTTCCTGTAGTTGCAGATCGGACGTGCACAACGGTCAGGAGTAATTCTTGACCATTCCTCTTTACAGAACTGTTTCAGTTCAGCAATATTCTTGGGATGTCTGGTGTGAATCGCTTTCTTGAGGTCATGCCACAGCATCTCAATCGGGTTGAGGTCAGGACTCTGACTGGGCCACTTCAAAAGGCGTATTTTCTTCTGTTTAAGCCATTCTGTTGTTGATTTACTTCTATGCTTTGGGTCATTGTCCTGTTGCAACACCCATCTTCTGTTGAGCTTCAGCTGGTAGACAGATAGCCTTAAGTTCTCCTGCAAAATGTCTTGATAAACTTGGGAATTAATTTTTCCTTCGATGATAGCAATCCGTCCAGGCCCTGACGCAGCAAAGTAGCCCCAAACCATGATGCCCCCACCACCATACTTCACAGTTGGAATGAGGTTTTGATGTTGGTGTGCTGTGCCTCTTTTTCGCCACACATAGTGTTGTGTGTTTCTTCCAAACAACTCAACTTTGGTTTCATCTGTCCACAGAATATTTTGCCAGTACTGCTGTGGAACATCCAGGTGCTCTTGTGCAAACTGTAAACGTGCAGCAATGTTTTGTTTGGACAGCAGTGGCTTCCTCTGTGGTATCCTCCCATGAAATCCATTCTTGTTTAGTGTTTTACGTATTGTAGATTCGCTAACAGGGATGTTAGCATTTGCCAGTGACTTTTGTAAGTCTTTAGCTGACACTCTAGGATTCTTCTTCACCACATTGAGCAGTCTGTGCTGTGCTCTTGCAGTCATCTTTACAGGACGGCCACTTCTAGGGAGAGTAGCAGCAGTGCTGAACTTTCTCCATTTATAGACAATTTGTCTTACCGTGGACTGATGAACAGCAAGGCTTTTGGAGATACTTTTTTTTTTTTTTTATGTTTTTTTATTGAGGACAAACAATACACTTATTACATGAAAAGAAAAAACAAAATTACAAATATTCTCAGCATATCTGTTCTTAAAAGTTCTAAAACATAGATAGTCCTCATTTTCTTACCCCTTATCGATATAGGTCACTCTTGGACCTGTTTAAACAGTTCTTTGATTGCTTCCAGGGGTTAAATTATTTGGTGATAACAAGCATAAAGCAAATAAAAAGAAAACTTACAAAGAAAAACAGCATCAGTTTACCAGGTAATATTAAATCAAAGAATTCACGTTAATTATTAAGATGCTGGTGCCAAATCCGGACACCTTAACTATACAATACTCCTTAGGAAATTTATTTGAACATGTAGAAGGGTATAAATCAGTTGGTACATTTAAACCTTTAACTTAGTTACTCCCGATCCAACCCTGCAACTCAAAGTTACAGGTCTTTACTGCGACTTTGCTGCCATCTAGTGTTCACATCTTATTATAAAGGAAAAACTGATATACGCAAAACATTAACCCATATTAAAATGAAGAAAATATCTGGGAATGTGTGCCTAAACAATGCCCTTATCTGTGTCTGTTTATATCATGGATACATCTATATTACCAGTAACTTTGTCCTGCCCCCATTCCAAACAGTGTGCTACAGTTACCCCGAAACATAGTTATTCTTGTGATGAGCATAACTGTGTCTGAACTGTCTCCTCTCATAGCCCGGCCGTTAGCTACGAGGGAGATAATAATATACTTCATCTTAGGAGTAGGGTAATGGCTTTCACTATTTGACAGGCCCTTTGCTAGCTTTAGTAATATAAGTGTCCTCGCTAGGGTCCCCCACCAACCCCCAACGGGCACAATAAGACATTTAAGGGCTTAGGAAAATTATAATTACTCTCTACGATCTCAGTAAAAAGAGGGCTTTTATAGTTCTGCTTGATAATTATAGGTAACCTCTAGTGACATGCAAAGTCTAATGCTACTTGGAATCGGCTATGTTTATAATGGTACAGTGTTTGAAAATTGTGAGACACTCAAAACTAAACCCAAAACAATGAACTTATTAAATTGTAATATAACTTGTCAGCAACGTTGCTAAGTTTTCTCATCCTAGAAGTGGTGCCTCAACCCCATGCTTTAGGCTGTGATGGCCGGAAGGTTCGCCAAGAAAAAACAGGGGCCTGCTGCAAATGTCCATCTTTGCACGTTGGGGTCAGTGTTGCCGCTTTCAATGTCTCTCTGCTTTTATTCTCCTGATGCGCTTTGCAATGCTTGGTAGAAGAGGCTTCTGTAGAGCAATCTGTAACATGTTTTGTAGCCATCAGAGTCAGGATTGCAGATGAAGAGGGTACTTTTGCTTTGATGATATTGATCCGAGGATCCCCCCCTAATCCCCTGTTGCAATTGGTGTTTGTCAGATATCCTCTTTGCTCTGTGTTGGCCCGTTAGTGATGTCTTCTCCCATGTCAGCTGTCTGTGGGCTACTAGATGGCGCTTTAATATAAAGCTGTTCCTGTACCACATCAGGCTCATTTTCCACGTGTCTAGGCCTTGTTATTTGGTTGCGCAGCTTAGGAACGACTGCCTTCGGTGTAAAGTTAAAGTTTGTTTGAGTTTTGCCGTCCACACAATAATAACTCATTAAAAAGTCCTGTGGGGCATTTTCCATGAGACGTTGAAACAGAACCTCCAGTTTGAGCCATTGGGTGTTGAAGGTTCCACATGAGTCTGATTCATCCGCCATTTTAGTGTCAGTTGTGGTGAGTCGGGATGCCATAATAACAACCCAGTAAAAGGACACCCTGCTTATTCCGTCAGGAGACTGATGATAATGGTAGTAGAGTCCGGTTAAGGCAAAGTACCTCGGATAACCGAGGGGGAAGCGCCACCTGTTATGTGCCGCCGCACCAGGTCTTCTCCGTCTGATTCAAAGCTCCGGTTTCATGCACACAGCTGTAAATAAGATATATTAGATCTCGCAGTGTACTGTGATGCCTCAGACACTGATTTAGCTTGGTTTGCTGGTAAATTTCTCCTTTTAACCGGCAGATTAACAGAGTTTCAGTCGGAGCTCTGGAAATTGCGACCAGTTCAGATCGCTGTTCAGACACGCCCCCTTTGGAGATACTTTTATAAACCTTTCCAGCTTTATGCAAGTCAACAATTCTTAATCGTAGGTCTTCTGAGAGCTCTTTTGTGCGACGCATCATTCACATCAGGCAATGCTTCTTGTGAAAAGCAAACCCAGAACTGGTGAGTGTTTTTTATAGGGCAGGGCAGCTGTAACCAACACCTCCAATCTCATCTCATTGATTGGACTCCAGTTGGCTGACATCTCACTCCAATTAGCTCTTGGAGATGTCATTAGTCTAGGGGTTCACATACTTTTTCCACCTGCACTGTGAATGTTTACATGGTGTGTTCAATAAAAACATGGCAACATTTAATTCTTTGTGTGTTATTAGTTTAAGCAGACTGTGATTGTCTATTGTTGTGACTTGATGATCAGATCACATTTTATGACCAATTTGTGCAGAAATCCATATCATTCCAAAGGGTTCACATACTTTTTCTTGCAACTGTAGACCCCTGGAATAATGTCATTGCTACGCACTGTGCATGATCTATACAGAAACTATACATATGAATTCTCTATACACAAAGTTTAGGGTCAATCCATCTCAAGTGGTCCAATAATTGGTAAGTTGGTTGCTTGACCATTTTTAATATTCCTAATTTTTTTTCGAGTGATTACCTCTATGTAATGGTATTATAAAATCATCAGTTTTTTTAATTTTATTTTACTTGGTTTAACCTCGGCAGCCATCTTTGTGTCATGGTGCACAACAACATTTGGTCATACAGATAATTACAGAAACTCAGCTCAGGCTGCTCCTAGCTCCTTAAAACAAAAACTGATATCTAGCGCAAATTACAAGGTACATGTACATATATAAATCTGTTGCACATTCTTGTTCCGTAGACTTAGAACTCAAGTCCTAATGTAATGATCAAGATGGCTGAAAACTCCACTTTGAGGGTCAGTTTATAATGCCTATACAAACATGAATTCACACAGTCCCTTTACCTCGTCTTACCTATGCACCAGCTGTGTGTTTTCATGCTTTAGTTTGCTCTTCACATCCCCATTGGTCAGGTTATCGTTCTCTAGCTCTGTCACCTTCTTCTCTAGAAAGGTCACCTGTCATTAGAAGCAACATGACATATAGTTAATGGAACACCCTTACAATTACCACATGAAAATGTTTTATTCAGTTTGTCAATGGTTTAGCAGAATATTATAAAGTCATGTCGCCAAAGTAACAAAAACATATGAAAAGAATGACTAAATGCCAGTAAATAGCCTACATATTTCTAAAACAAATCCGCTAAATGTTTTTACAAACTATTACATACAGATATTGTTCAGGCTCTAATGTCAACATAGACAAATAAAGCAGCAATCAAATTAAGTAATAACTATTATCAAACATAAACCGACACAATTTATTAAACAAAGGTGGATCTCAAAAGTCCTAAGTGTGAAACCTTAAAGGGATATAGCGTAGAAAAGGGATGTGAAAGGTATGCACATTATTTATTTAACACATATCTATACATTAAAATATATAAACAGAGCTTTATATTTCCACTAGTCCAATAATAGTCCCAGAGAAGTACAGCAGATACTACAGCAGACAAGAAAAACACTGAGTGCACTAGTAACCATTTCTCTCTGGGCCAATGTACTCAGCAAGCAGCTGATAATAGTTAATTGTATTCAAAGATGCTGCAAGAACACCTAGCCTAGCTTTTGAATAGGCTAGTCTCTCTCTCCCTCCCCCCTAGTGGAAGGATGATTTATGTTGCTGGCTCTGTTTTACATAGTTCCTCTATAGCCAATACTGCAGTACTGACATTTTCAGTATAGGAAAGGTAAAGGAGCCATTTGTAAACAATTTAATACACTTCGGCAGGTAAAATGTATTATTGGGAACAAATTAAAGGGGAGAATGTTTTACAATACACTGTCCTTTTAAAGTTAAAGGGACAGTCAACACCCAACACAACATGATTCCATATTTTTAAAACCCAAATGAAGATCCGCCTGCACTGCCTTCCTTCTCTATTACCTCTATCCTTCTTCAAGTTATCCTTCACAATACATGCGTTAATCTGCCCGAAATATGGCCGCCTAACTCCCCCCACCGTTATGTACCTCCCTTCTGCCAATCATAATTCAATCCTAGGTCAGAATCTTCAAGCTCATTCACGGAGTTTCGCGCATGCGCGATGCAATAGGAACCAAAAAGGCGTAACTTTATTCTGCACAATTGTTGCTGACACCAAACACATGAATTAGCTGCTGCAAGTCCGATTTCGGAGTATGAACTGAATTATATACAAATGCGCATGCACGATGATGTATGAAGAGCGTCATCAATACCTACATGGGCGAGCCTGAAATGGCATAGAGATGGGGAAGAAGGATGAGGGGGAGGCGTTTGGCGGTCATATTTAGCGTAGATTAAACAATGTATCGTGAATGATTACTAGGACAAGGATATAGGTAATACAGAAGGGAGGCGGTGCAGGCAGATCTTCGTTTGGGTTTTAAAAATATGGAATCATGTTGTGTCAGGTGTTGACTGTCCCTTTAAATCATCAGTTCCACTCTGCTTTAGACCTATATCAGCAGTAAGTGCACAAGGGTACTCGTAAGACTACCCTATAAACCCGTCTCCTTATGTCTAATCTGTGTTATCAATACCCTGACATACATTTCAGTTCTACTGTTTGGGATAATTGTGGACAATATAATCACATTTCTAGTTTAATTCAATCTTTTATAAGATCTTCTGTCATTTTAGGATTTTCTTTTTTTCTTTTTTTTATTTCCTTGGCCGAGAATCAATATTAATTCTAATTAAATAACTCACTAATGAGGTTGTTAAAAGAGAATTAGAGTGAAGGGAGCAGAAGGAGATGTTTTGATGATCTTGAGACATGGATTTAGGAGGCTGCAGAGCTATGTGCGCAGAACGCAATGGGTGCCAAGGTTCATGGATTAGTGAAGCATGTCCTGATGCCCATGTCTTAAAACAACCCAGAAACTAGCAGCTAAGGACAAAGCACTGGCAGATATCCCTGTAATCTTAGGGCTAGACACCAGAAACTCATAATAAAGTCTCGCCTTCTCATATGAATAAGTGAACTAATGTCAGTGGTGTGTTAAAGTGGTGAGTCCCTCCTAGCACCAAAGCATTTAAAGGACCAATAAAGTCAAAATTAAACTTTCATGATTCAAATAGAGCAAACAATTTTAAGCAACTTTCTAATTCACTTCCATTATCTAAATGCGCACAATCTTTTTATTTGCACACTTTAAAGGGACCAGTTCCTACAGAGCATGTGCAAGATTCACAGGAAATACGTATATGCATTTTGTGATTGGCTGATGGCTGTCACATGATGCAGTGGGGAAAAAAAACAGAACTAACTTTAACATTTTTCAGAAATAAATCTACTACTCATTTGAAATTCAAACTAAGTGATTTAGCATTTTGTTTTTCTTACACATTTACTGATTAAAGGGACACTATACACCAATTTTCATATAACTGCATATATAATCGCCACTATTATAAAGAACAATATGCAATTATGCACAGATCTAAAAATCCAGTATAAAACCTTTTAAAAACTTACTTAGAAGCTCCCAGTTTAGCATGGTTGAAAAGATTAGGCTGGGACACCCACCGAAATGGGCTGGAAAGCAAGAACAGAAACTCCCCCCCTCCACTGAAAAGACCCTTTACACAAACAGGAGTAAGCTAGAGTAGGTAGACAACAGTCTACTTCCAAAACTAAAAAAAAAACTGTATGGGCTAAATTAATGGATCATCTACAAAACAATTATGCAAAGAAAAATCTAGTGTATAATTTCCCTTTAACCTTTTCCCGACGTTAGGACGTTCCATGCCGTCCTAACAGCGCTGGGCTTTAGCATCGTTAGGACGGCATGGAACGTCCTAGCTGTTTAGCTGTACTGAAGTCAACTGCGTTAACTGAATGGGATCAGGTTATAGTGGGCGTGCCCGATCCCATCATTGAAAATCGCATGCATGATCACGTGATTTCAATTTGTTTACATCGAAACGTTGTTCCGATGTAGAAAAATTAGACCCAACATGAAAGGGTTAAGAAGTGACATCATTAAAGGGACATTCCTTCCATTATTAAAGGGACAGTAAAGTCAACAGTAAACTTAAAAAGATGGTAAACTCTTCCCTTTATAAAAACAGATATGCAATGTTAGTGATATTTTAGATGAAGTTTAATTCATCAGCTGTAATGAAGATGCGCTACAACTTACTTTTTAAGGTAGATATGAAATTCAAATATCCGTGCTCGGCTTCCCACTTCAGAGTCAGTTTTTCTGTGAGCTAAAGGTTTGAATTGTTCTCCAATCAGCACTCTAGCTACAACAAATGTGCCATAAGGGGAGAGCGCTGATTGGATAACAGTTCAAACCTTTAGCTCACAGAAAAATGTTCTTTTGCAGGGGGTGGCAGAGTGCAGGGTATTTGAATTTCATATCTATATTAAAAAGTAAGTTATAGCGCAACTTTATTACAACTGATGAATTAAACTCCATCTAAGATATCAGTAACATTCCAGATCTGTTTTTATAAATTGGAGAGTTTACCATCACTTTGAATGGATTGGATAGATCATGAAATATTAAACAACTTTCCAATTTACTTCTATAATCACTTGTGCTTCTAGATGCATTAAATAAAATGTGTTAATAACAAAAAAAATAACAATTTGATAAGTAATCTATTTATATATATATATATATATATATCCTTTTTTATTTTGCAAATCCTCCTCAGACAAACATATTAAAGGGACAGTCTATACCTTAGTCTTCTTAAAGTCTTACTTTAGATTAAGCTGCACATAGCCTCCTGCAACCCTTTCTATATCATGCAGCAGTAACAGTAAAAAAAAGTTATTTTAAAATGAATATTGTTTCTGATCAATTTGAAATTAATGCAAAGCTGATTCTATCGACTCTGCTGAATAGCATTGGCCGTCTGTTGAATCCAATTAGTGAGTCTTTTGTAACTAGTGAAGCCTCTAATTCAGCCAGATCGTGATGTCATCAGTGGGCTGAGCTTGGCAGCTATTTCAAAGTGACCACAAACAATATTCATTTTAAAATAACTTTTTTACTATTACTGCTGCATGATATAGAAACGGGTGCAGGAGGATATTTGCAGCTTTATCTTAAGTAAGACTTTAAGATGACTAAGGCGTAGGCTTTCCCTTTAAATAAATCCAGTACAACACAAAGCATTCTGTGATTTGAACACAAGTTGATCAATAAACAAAACTGTGCAGTGCTGTCACTTATTTTTCATTGCTTACCTTCTCTGTTATGTCATTATCACAGGAGTCTATGCTGTCCCTGAACAGGTCCTCTGTACTGCCGTTGCTGCTACTGATATTACTGTTGTGGAAAAGTTGCCTGCAAATAATTAGTAATAATTAGCAAACTGCCACCTGCTTTATGGAACCCTTTTTATTTTACTACACCATTTTTCCTTACCTCCTTTTTATGACTATAAAAACAGAATTTATGCTTACCTGATAAATTACTTTCTCCAACGGTGTGTCCGGTCCACGGCGTCATCCTTACTTGTGGGATATTCTCTTCCCCAACAGGAAATGGCAAAGAGTCCCAGCAAAGCTGGTCACATGATCCCTCCTAGGCTCCGCCCACCCCAGTCATTCGACCGACGGACAGGAGGAAATATATATAGGAGAAACCATATGATACCGTGGTGACTGTAGTTAGAGAAAATAATTCATCAGACCTGATTAAAAAACCAGGGCGGGCCGTGGACCGGACACACCGTTGGAGAAAGTAATTTATCAGGTAAGCATAAATTCTGTTTTCTCCAACATTGGTGTGTCCGGTCCACGGCGTCATCCTTACTTGTGGGAACCAATACCAAAGCTTTAGGACACGGATGAAGGGAGGGAGCAAATCAGGTCACCTAAATGGAAGGCACCACGGCTTGCAAAACCTTTCTCCCAAAAATAGCCTCCGAAGAAGCAAAAGTATCAAATTTGTAAAATTTGGCAAAAGTGTGCAGTGAAGACCAAGTCGCTGCCTTACATATCTGGTCAACAGAAGCCTCGTTCTTGAAGGCCCATGTGGAAGCCACAGCCCTAGTGGAGTGAGCTGTGATTCTTTCAGGAGGCTGCCGTCCGGCAGTCTCATAAGCCAATCGGATAATGCTTTTAAGCCAAAAGGAAAGAGAGGTAGAAGTCGCTTTTTGACCTCTCCTTTTACCAGAATAAACAACAAACAAGGAAGATGTTTGTCTGAAATCTTTAGTAGCCTCTAAATAGAATTTTAGAGCACGGACTACGTCCAAATTGTGTAACAAACGTTCCTTCTTTGAAACTGGATTCGGACACAAAGAAGGTACAACTATCTCCTGGTTAATATTTTTGTTGGAAACAACTTTCGGAAGAAAACCAGGCTTAGTACGCAAAACCACCTTATCTGCATGGAACACCAGATAGGGCGGAGAACACTGCAGAGCAGATAACTCTGAAACTCTTCTAGCAGAAGAAATTGCAACCAAAAACAAAACTTTCCAAGATAATAACTTAATATCTACGGAATGTAAGGGTTCAAACGGAACCCCTTGAAGAACTGAAAGAACTAGATTTAGACTCCAGGGAGGAGTCAAAGGTCTGTAAACAGGCTTGATCCTAACCAGAGCCTGAACAAATGCTTGAACATCTGGCACAGCTGCCAGTCTTTTGTGAAATAAAACAGATAAAGCAGAGATCTGTCCCTTCAGAGAACTTGCAGATAATCCTTTCTCCAAACCTTCTTGTAGAAAGGATAGAATCTTAGGAATTTTTATCTTGTTCCATGGGAATCCTTTAGATTCACACCAACAGATATATTTTTTCCATATTTTATGGTAAATTTTTCTAGTTACAGGCTTTCTAGCCTGAATCAGAGTATCTATTACAGAATCTGAAAACCCACGCTTTGATAAAATCAAGCGTTCAATCTCCAAGCCGTCAGTTGGAGGGAAACCAGATTCGGATGTTCGAATGGACCCTGAACAAGAAGGTCCTGTCTCAAAGGTAGCTTCCATGGTGAACCCGATGACATATTGACCAGGTCTGCATACCAAGTCCTGCGTGGCCACGCAGGAGCTATCAAGATCACTGAGGCCCTCTCCTCATTGATCCTGGCTACCAGCCTGGGGATGAGAGGAAACGGTGGGAATACATAAGCTAGGTTGAAGGTCCAAGGTGCTACTAGTGCATCTACTAGGGTCACCTTGGGATCCCTGGATCTGGACCCGTAGCAAGGAACCTTGAAGTTCTGACGAGACGCCATCAGATCGATGTCTGGAATGCCCCATAATTGAGTTATTTGGGCAAAGATTTCCGGATGGAGTTCCCACTCCCCCGGATGGAATGTCTGACGACTCAGAAAATCCGCTTCCCAATTTTCCACTCCTGGGATGTGGATCGCAGACAAGTGGCAGGAGTGATCCTCCGCCCATTGAATTATCTTGGTCACTTCTTTCATCGCCAGGGAAGTCCTTGTTCCCCCCTGATGATTGATATATGCAACGGTCGTCATGTTGTCTGACTGAAACCTTATGAATTTGGCCTTTGCTAGTTGAGGCCAAGCTCTGAGAGCATTGAATATCGCTCTCAGTTCCAGAATGTTTATCGGGAGAAGAGACTCTTCCCGAGACCATAGACCCTGAGCTTTTAGGGATTCCCAGACCGCGCCCCAGCCCACTAGGCTGGCGTCGGTCGTGACAATGACCCACTCTGGTCTGCGGAAGCTCATTCCCTGTGACAGATTGTCCAGGGTCAGCCACCAACGGAGTGAATCTCTGGTCTTTTGATCTACTTGAATCGTCGGAGACAAGTCTGTATAATCCCCATTCCACTGTCTGAGCATGCACAGTTGTAATGGTCTTAGATGAATTCGTGCAAAAGGAACTATGTCCATTGTTGCAACCATCAATCCTATTACTTCCATGCACTGCGCTATGGAAGGACGAGGAACAGATTTAAGTACTTGACAAGAGCTTAGAAGTTTTGATTTTCTGACCTCTGTCAGAAAAATCCTCATTTCTAAGGAATCTATTATTGTTCCCAAGAAGGGAACTCTTGTTGACGGGGACAGAGAACTTTTTTCTTTGTTCACCTTCCATCCGTGAGATCTGAGAAAGGCTAGGACGATGTCCGTATGAGCCTTTGCTTTTGACAGGGACGACGCTTGAATCAGGATGCCGTCCAAGTAAGGTACTACTGCAATGCCCCTTGGTCTTAGAACCGCTAGAAGGGACCCTAGTACCTTTGTGAAAATCCTTGGAGCAGTGGCTAATCCAAATGGAAGTGCCACAAACTGGTAATGCTTGTCCAGAAAAGCGAACCTTAGGAACTGATGATGTTCCTTGTGGATAGGAATATGTAGGTACGCATCCTTTAAATCCACGGTAGTCATAAATTGATTTTCCTGGATACTAGGTAGGATCGTTCGAATAGTTTCCATTTTGAACGATGGTACCCTGAGAAATTTGTTTAGGATCTTTAGATCCAAAATTGGTCTGAATGTTCCCTCTTTTTTGGGAACTATGAACAGATTGGAATAAAATCCCATTCCTTGTTCTCTTATTGGAACTGGATGTATCACTCCCATCTTTAACAGGTCTTCTACACAATGTAAGAATGCCTGTCTCTTTATTTGGTTTGAAGATAATTGAGACCTGTGGAACCTTCCCCTTGGGGGTAGTTCCTTGAATTCCAGGAGATAACCTTGAGAAACTATTTCTAGCGCCCAAGGATCCTGAACATCTCTTGCCCAAGCCTGAGCAAAGAGAGAAAGTCTGCCCCCCACTAGATCCGGTCCCGGATCGGGGGCTATCCCTTCATGCTGTTTTGGTAGCAGTGGTAGGCTTCTTGGCCTGCTTACCCTTGTTCCAGCCTTGCATTGGTTTCCAGGCTGGTTTGGGTTGTGAAGTATTACCCTCTTGCTTAGAGGATACAGAATTAGAGACTGGTCCGTTTCTGCGAAAGGGACGAAAATTAGGCTTATTATTAGCCTTAAAAGACCTATCCTGTGGGAGGGCGTGGCCCTTTCCCCCAGTGATGTCTGAAATAATCTCTTTCAAATAAGGTCCAAATAATGTTTTACCTTTGAAAGGAATGTTAAGCAATTTTGTCTTGGAAGACACATCCGCTGACCAAGACTTTAGTCAAAGCACCCTGCGCGCCACGACAGCAAACCCTGAATTTTTCGCCGCTAATCTAGCTAATTGCAAAGCGGCATCTAAAACAAAAGAGTTAGCCAATTTAAGTGCTTGAACTCTGTCCATAACCTCCTCATACGAAGATTCTTTACTGAGCGATTTTTCTAGTTCCTCGAACCAGAAACACGCTGCCGTAGTGACAGGAACAATGCATGAAATTGGTTGTAGAAGGTAACCTTGCTGTACAAAAATCTTTTTAAGCAAACCCTCTAATTTCTTATCCATAGGATCTTTGAAAGCACAACTATCTTCGATAGGAATAGTAGTGCGTTTGTTTAGAGTAGAAACCGCCCCCTCGACCTTGGGGACTGTCTGCCATAAGTCCTTTCTGGGGTCGACTATAGGAAATAATTTCTTAAATATAGGGGGGGGAACAAAAGGTATGCCGGGCCTTTCCCACTCTTTATTTACTATGTCCGCCACCCGCTTGGGTATAGGAAAAGCGTTGGGGGGCACCGGAACCTCTAGGAACTTGTCCATCTTACATAATTTCTCTGGAATGACCAAATTGTCACAATCATCCAGAGTAGATAACACCTCCTTAAGCAGTGCGCGGAGATGTTCTAATTTAAATTTAAATGTCACAACATCAGGTTCAGCTTGATGAGAAATTTTTCCTGAATCTGAAATTTCTCCATCAGACAAAACCTCCCTCATGGCCCCTTGAGATTGGTGTGAGGGTATGTCAGAACAGTTATCATCAGCGTCCTCTTGCTCTTCAGTGTTTAAAACAGAGCAATCGCGCTTTCTCTGATAAGTAGGCATTTTGGATAAAAGATTTGCTATGGAGTTATCCATTACAGCCGTTAATTGTTGCATGGTAATAAGTATTGGCGCACTAGATGTACTAGGGGCCTCCTGTGTGGGCATAACTGGTGTAGACACAGTAGGGGATGTAGTATCATGTTTACTCCCTTCACTTGAGGAATCATCTTGGGCAATATCATTATCTGTGGCAATACTGTCCTTACTTTGTTTGGACACTATGGCACAATTATCACATAAATTTAAATGGGGAGACACATTGGCTTTCATACATATAGAACATAGCTTATCTGATGGTACAGACATGTTAAACAGGCTTAAACTTGTCAACAAAGCACAAAAAACGTTTTAAAATAAAACCGTTACTGTCACTTTAAATTTCAAACTGAAAACACTTTATTACTGAATATGTGAAAAAGTATGAAGGAATTGTTCAAAATTTCACCACAGTGTCTTAAGGCATTAAAAGTATTGCACACCAAATTTCAGAGCTTTAACCCTTAAATTAACGGAACCGGAGCCGTTTTTACATTTAACCCCTATACAGTCCCAGAATGAGGCTCTGTCTATAACTAGAAAGGCCCCCATCTGAAAAAGGTGTCCAACACAGTGCCTGCCGTTTTTCTAAACGTTCCCCAAGATTATAATACCAATAATTAGTTAGTAATCTGCATAATATGCCTAGTAAAGCAATTGTTTTAGCCCAGAAAAATGTCTACCAGTTTTTAAGCCCTTTTTGAAGCCCTTTATTCTTTTATGTTTAACTAAGAAAATGGCTTACTGGTCCCCATGAGGGGAAATGACAGCCTTCCAGCATTACATGGTCTTGTTAGAAATATGGCTAGTCATACCTTAAGCAGAAAAGACTGCTAACTGTTTCCCCCAACTGAAGTTACTTCATCTCAACAGTCCTGTGTGGAAACAGCAATTGATTTCAGTTACTGTCTGCTAAAATCATCTTCCTCTTACAAACAGAAATCTTCATCCTTTTCTGTTTCAGAGTAAATAGTACATACCAGCACTATTTTAAAATAACAAACACTTGATAGAAGAATAAAACTACATTTAAACACCAAAAAACTCTTAACCATCTCCGTGGAGATGTTGCCTGTGCAACGGCAAAGAGAATGACTGGGGTGGGCGGAGCCTAGGAGGGATCATGTGACCAGCTTTGCTGGGACTCTTTGCCATTTCCTGTTGGGGAAGAGAATATCCCACAAGTAAGGATGACGCCGTGGACCGGACACACCAATGTTGGAGAAATAAATATACACATTCATTTCTTATAGTTTTGCATTCTACACAAAAATAGATTGCAAATATTAATTTTCATGACTTAAACATAAAGCAGCATAATGATATCCAACACAAAATTATATCTTATGTTATGAATATTTGTTTCAAGAAAAAACAAAACACAAACAGAAAATATATAAAAAATTTCTGCAACATTTCAACACATATAATTATGCTACCCTTGATTTTCAGCATAATATAGTTTCCGGCAGAATATGTGTTAATCTGTGAACTATCGGCAAAGTTTGTTTTACCACCTAACAAAAAATATATTCACAAGTCAAACAAGATACATTTGTTTTATCATTCACATTCCAATATCACTTGTCATAATGTGCATAACTGCTATGGAGTGAGCATATGACAACCAACTAAAACCATCAGCAAAATACTTAAGTCCTGTTGATTTTAAACTGTTGTCACTGAGTGTAATGTGAGCTCAAGCAAATCATGTAATGTGCAAATGCTGCAAATCAAATTATTATTATACTTTATAAAGCGCCAACATATTCCGCAGCGCTGTCCATGGGTTTAAATAGCTGGTTTAGGTCATTTACAGCATTTTGAAAACCTAGGTTACAGATTTTGCTTTTTGGACCAGAGAGTGAGTGAGAAAAAGCACATTTTTATACACAAAAGCAAGCAGTGTATAATGTCCCTTTAAGATCTTACAGGTTCTGTTATATTACTGTGTATTATGTGTTTCACTGATTCCTTTTTTGTTTGTTAAAATGCTAAATATCTTCATGTTCCTGTTTGCTACCTCTTGTCTCTATAACAAAAGTTTTTATTAATTTACTCCTTCCCCCTTACCACCTGCACTATTAATTGGACCATCTCTTTTACCCTTACCTCATTTATGCTCTCATTAACTTCACACATTCCTAAAATCTCTCTTACCGCTCTGCACCTCATGCCAAACACATTCTCAATACTGCAAATCTATATAATCTTATGTCACTCTCCCTCTTGCTCATACTGGTTGCTGGCGATATCTCCCCTAATCCATGTCCCCCACAACTTCCTAACCTTGCCCACCCATGTATGCCTTTCCATAGTCCTTAAAAATCAGAACTTTGGAAACCTTACTCAAATAAATGTTCTTTCTAAAGTCAACAGCCGTTTACTTGTGCTCTCTGGAACTCTTGCTCTGTTTGCAACAAGCTCACTTCTTCCCAAGACCTTTTTATCACCCATTCCCCTCAACCTTCTGGCTCTAACAGAAACCTGACTTTCTCCTTCAGACATAGCCTCTACTGCTGCAGTGTAACATGAGGGTCTCCACTTCAGCCACACTCCTAGGTCTGAAAACAGACAAGGAAGTGGTGTAGGTATTTTACTTTCCTCTCGTTTCACCTTCCAATAAATACAACCCATCTCTTCCCTCACATTTTCTTTCTTTGAAACCCAGATGATTTGATTATTCGCTCTCCTCTCTATATGTGTTACGGTTTTATATTGACAATATGGCTCCTCAACTAAATTGTATGAGCTGGTTAGCTTATTTGCTTTCTTCAGACTCCCTTGCCCTCATTCTTAGGGATTTCAACTTTCCTGCTGACAATCCCACTGCCCAGGCTGCAAAAAAAAACTCTCCACCTCACTTCCTCTTACAGTCTGTCACAATGGACTGACTCTCCCACTCACAAAGACATACACTCCCTTGATCTGATTTTCAGCTATCGATGAACTCTCTTAAAAGTCACAAACTCCCCTTTTTCCTTTTATGACCATCCTCTCCTTACTTCCTAAAAATCTCCCTCCATCTAACCCTCACACCAAACTCCACAGAAGCATTAAGTCACTAGATCAGCAACATCTCTCAAACTCTATCAAACCTCTGCTCTCTTCCATCTCCTCCTCTTCCTGTCCTGACTAATCTATCTCCTACTGCAACTCCACTCTTACATCGGTCCTTGACAATATGGCACCTCTTACCATAACTTGGAAGTCACACACTCACTCTCAGGCCTGGCATACTCCTCTGACACCACTTATGCAGATCTTGCCGCACTACTGAGCGACATTGGAGAAAATCTCTGTGTTCAGCTGACTTACTTCACTACAGGTTCTTGAACTCCTATTATTCTGTCCTTAAGCTCTCTTAGCAGGATGACATCTCTACTCTTATCTCTACTCTTTCTTCAAACCCAAAACATCTGTTCTCCACTATCAATACCCTTCTCTGCCCAACCCCTACTACAACTTCTCTTTCAGCTCAAGATTTTGCCAGACACTACAACAACAACATTTAAACCAAATTATCTCTCAACATACTACCATCTGCCTATATATCCTCCTCTTTCCTCACTACCTGTCTCCTAGATCCCATCCCCTCACAGCTACTCCCCTCACTTTCTTTTACCCTTCCACCTATCCTCACACACAATGTCAACCTCTCCCTCAGCACTGGTATATTTCCATTATCTCATAAACACGCAATCTGGATTTTGCCCCCAACACTCAGACACAGAGAAAGCAAAATTGAAAATCGACTTCTCTCTATTAATCTTTCTCGATTAGTCTGCAGCCTTTGATACTGTTGACCACCCTCTCTTGCTCCAAACCCTCCAATCCTTCTGCATTTGAGACACAGCCCACTCTTGGTTTTCTTCCTACCTGTCTAACCATACCTTTAATGTAGCTTTCTCTGATGCATAATTTGCCCCTTTATCAATTTCTGTTGGGGTACCACAAAGCTATGTCTTTGGTCCCTTCTTCCAAAATCTTTACCCTCCATCTTTCTATAACTGTTGATAACATCATTATCTCAACCCTGCATGCCTGATGCCTTGGGGTCACATTTGACTCAGATATTTATTTCACTACTCACATCCAGTTTCTGATGTTTCCAGCCTTAAAAACAACTCCAAAATACTTATTTAAAGGGACATAAAACTTACAATTTTTGTTTCATGATTCAGATAGAGCATACATTTTTAAACAACTTTCTAATGTGCTTATATTTTCTAATTTGCTTCATTATCTTGGTATCCTTTGGTGAAGAAGCAGCAATGCACTACTGGGAGCTAGCTGAACACAGTGGGTGAGCCAATAACATGAGGCATATATGAGCAGCCACCAATCATCAGCTTTTTGAGCCTAGCTAGGTATCCTTTTCAACAAGGATACCAAAAGAACAAAACAAATTAGAATATAGAAGTAAATTGGAAAGTTGTTTAAAATCATATATATGAATCATGCCTTATTGTAGTCACAGTGTAAAAATGGTTCCCATGAAATGAACTTGTTAGCCAAGTAGTGAAGAACCAGGGTAACCTGGACATACCCAATACAACTCTATACAATATGAGCTATTTACAAAACATTTATTTATAAAAAAAATATTTGCGACACTTACCTGCCAAATGCAGTGCTTGTTATTTTCCTGTTCGGGCTGTATAGAATAAAAAGCATTGTCATTATTCCTCTGATGATGGTATAAGTAAAGTATTGTTGAACTTGGGTAGCAGATTAAATGGACGTTAAAGGGAACCACAACTGCTTGACATGTTCTAAACTAACTTTTTCTAATTGTGCAAAATAAACTAACAATTCTGTATGCAGTCTTTTCATCTTACTGAATTCTGTTGTAGATAAAAGCTTTACAATTTAAACGTTGTTCTGCAGCATAGGATCTGCTATGTATGCTCTGGAGAACATACGTAATGTCGATGAATGAAAATGTCTCTTATAAGCAGCGGGAGTTTGCTTTCTTTCTTCCTCCTGTGCCTCCCTCTCCACCCCCCTCATACTTCTTTCCCTGCTCATGCGATCTATAAACATAATAGTGCCTGAAGCCTTTCTTCTCAGACACTGCAGGGCTCACTCTGATTTAGTAATAGCAGGTGCCGTGTGCATCATGTGACCCACTGTTGTGGAACGTACGTTACAATATGGCAACATACATAGCAGATCCTATGCTGCAGATCAACGTTTAAAAACAGAATGCAGTAAGATGAAGACTGCAAACATGAAGTCAGTTTATTTTGCATAATCAGAAAAAGTTTGTTTAAAACATTTTAAGCAGGTGTTTCCCTTTAAACAGTACGAGATTGTAATATAAAATGTTTGATTATGTGTAGTTAAAAAACTTTGTAATTTACTTTAATTATTTATTTTGTTTCCTTTTCCTGTAATTTAACTCTGAAAATTGTTGTTTTTCTACATTACACTAAGGTCTAAGGATATGGGGCCTATTTATAAAAGGCCTGTTGGACATGATCCGACATTGCGGATCATGTCCGACAGACATCGCTGAATGCAGAGAGCAATACACTCTCCGCATTCAGCCTTGCACCAGCATCTCTTGTGAACTGCTGGTGCAACGCCGCCCCCTGCAGGGCATGTCAATCAACCCGATGGTATTCGATCGGGTTGAATTGCAGCAATCTCTGTCCGCCTCCTCAGAGCAGGCAGACAGGTTATGGAGCAGCGGTCTTTAGACCGCTGCTTCATAACTGGTGTTTCTGGCGAGCCTGAAGGCCTGAAGGCTCGCCAGAAATACGGGGCTTCAAGCTTCATACGGAGCTTGATAGATATGCCCCAATATGTTTACTGGACCCTCAGTGCAGTGTTTTAGGGTGTCAGAAGAACCCTACTTTCACCTATTTTTGTTACATACCATTGCCTATCAATTATTTGTTTAACATGCTATTCCTTAAACGGTATTTCTCTTATACAGGTATACCTCACTTTACAGCGCTTCACTTTACAGCGATTCGCTAATACAGCGCTTTGTGGAGCTGAAGTTCAACCTCCAAAGATTTTGAAACAGTGCTGTAATCATTGTGAGATTGCGAGAAAAGTGACTGGCACCATTTTGTTATGCGCAGTTCACTCTGTTTACAGCATTACAGTGCAATCTGTGTCTAGGTGATATAGTCTGACAAATGTTACTACAGTCACTGTCACTATTTTACAGGTACAGTATTTATTGTGCTGTGCTAGTGTTAAACTAAACATAGCACTATTGCACCCCTAATATTTGTTAGTTCAAACATGTTTTCAAGTTTTTAAACACACTGGCAAGTGAAAAGAAAGCTAAAACTGCATTGTTTGACTTTAAGGCGGTTTTCACTTTACAGCGGGGCTCCGGTCCCTAACCCGCTGTATGAGCGGGGTATACCTGTATCTTATTTTTGCCATCACATTGTTTCAGAAACACAAAGTATTGAATAGTAATGATTTTTCTATCACCATTTTACCTGTTGGCCTTCAGGTTTTTCAGTCTGGCTTCCAAATCGTTGAGTAAGTTGATTTTTTTGCAGCACTGTGAGCAGTACATATCCAGCAGTTCACTGTTGTAAGCGTGTCTCATTTTTCTGGGGGTTTGTCCTGCACTGTTTAAAAATAACAAATTGATCTGTCATCATCCATCACTGTGGTCAGCAGTCACTAGATTATTAGACAATGGAATAAGTAAAAAGTGTGTGTTTGTGTATGTTTGTATGTGTGTCTATATGTGTGTGTGTCTATATGTGTATGCGTTTGTGTGTGTGTATATATATGAGTGTGTGTATCTATATATGCATATGTGTGTGTATGTGTTTGTGTCTATATGTGTATATGTGTGTCTATATGTGTGTGTCTATATGTGTATGTGTTTGTGTGTGTGTATATATATATGAGTGTGTGTATCTATATATGCGTATGTGTGTGTATGTGTTTGTGTCTATATGTGTGTCTATATGTGTGTAAGTGTTTGTGTCTTTATGTGTGTGTGTGTCTATGTCTTTGTAGACAGTCATATACAGAGATATATAGATTTTCTACGTTATAAATTGTTACAGTTTTAAAGTGTTCTCAGAATACATTATCTCATGGTCCAGGCTGTACAGAGACATATATTGTATGCATCCACCCATCCTCACATGAAAGAACCTTAAATGACAGTGTACTGTAAAATTTTCCTTGCCGATGTTCCATTATACCTGCTGGAGTGTATTACATTTTTTCAAATAGCTCCTTGACCTTTATTTTATCATTTAAAATAATTGCTTTTTCTATTGAAACTGCCACTCGTATTGATAATTTCAGTACTTTAGTATTCACTATAGAAAAGCTCTGTAAGCAAGAAGCAGTAGAATAAATTATACTCCCTGTTGGAGGTTTAGCCCTAAGTATTGGTCTTTGTGTATAAAAAAAAGATAAGATAATGGGGGCGTTTGTGTATACAGAGGAAGATAAGGTAAGGGTGTTTGCTTTCCCTGCAAGGTCAGCCCATGGTATAAATGAGCAAAAATAGTCTTTTAATGCACAAAATAAACTTAAAGGAGCAATTTCACCATACATTTAATACTCAGCTTTGACAAGTCATTGCAAACACATTAAGAGGAAACCAATATTACAGTACACTATCCCTTTAAAATAAGAGCTCAGACTGATGCACATATTCAGAAAGCATCACAGAGAGCAGCTTGTTGTTTTAACTTAATGGGTCAGGAATGCAGACAAAGGTAACTTCAGAAAGAACAAAGAAAATGCTGCCTCCTGCCAGTACATTAGACAAACTATAAAAAATTTGCTTTTAAACAGTCACATTTTCTAACACTTCCCAGTTCATAAGAACAAGTATTGCTATCACACCTGTGAAAAAGCAGCAATTACATCTAGTGAAATATTTTCTGCAGAAAAAAAAGATCCAAAATAAAACTTTTATGATTCCGATAGACCCCATATGGACGCAAAACAAGCTTCCGCTGTAACATGCTGTTAATTTTAAGCTGCAGTAAATAGTTGAATTAATATAGAGGATTTGTCTCCGGTTTGTCTCCGTTCATCCCTAATGTTTATGGAAAAGTAATGTAGATGCATTCTGCTGGTTACAAATCAAGCGGGTGCTGGACTAACGCAACATTACTTTCCTTGGTAGTAAATTATTCATCGCACAAGCCACGGGAAGCTGTTTCAAGCACAGTAACACATCTAAACGCAGGATTAATACTCGTAGCAAGTAGTGAAACATCAGCATTTTTTTATTAAAACTAACAAGAAATGAATACCTGCGTAAAATCTTTTGAATTAATTGCCAAGGAGAACTCCTCAAAGTTTTACTGGATATTTAAAAAAATAAAAATAAACGCTAAGTTGTTTAATTATGCATAACTTTTTATGAAGAATGGAATTTTGAGTTTAATATCCCTTTAAATTTGCATAAACAAATTTTTAATATGTGTAACTACTGATCCTTCATATACGAATGTATCTAAAAATATCTTATAGTTTTTTTTATGATGTTCCTTAATTGATAAATATACTTTTGCTGTCTGAATTGTGCTATTAAATTCGTCCCTATCAACCAGTTAGTCTGCATTACCTATGTATGCAACATGCACATCCTGCTAGTTTTCAGTTAAGATTTAAGTCATTCTTACTTTTTGTAGCTTAACTAACTACTAACCCTAAAAAAATAAAAATTTCACATTCCAATGTTCTTCACATAGAATATGTTATATTTATTCATAAATATATATTTCTATAATATAGGTAAAGATATATAATATATATATAGGAATATCTATTTATAAATACTTAGAACATATTCTGCTATGTGCATAACATTAGAATGTGAAATATGTACAGTTAAAACCTTTATTAAATATGAATATTGCAAAAATATGCTTTTTCATGTTTTCATCTACTTAAAGGGACAATCAAGTCAAAATTAAACTTTTATGATTCAGATAGAGCATGCAATTTTAAACACATTTCCAATTCCACTTCCATTAACAAAATGTGCAGTCTTTTTATTATATCCTACTGAGCTTGTACTAGAATTCCCAGACTATACATATATGCATTTCTGATTGGCTGATGACTGTCACATGATACAGGGGGAGTGGAAACAGTCATACCCTTGAAATGTGCAAGAAAACAATCTAATACTGATGAATAGAGTTAGCAGCTTCTACAACTTTAAAGCTATATTAAACTCACAAATCTAATAGATATCTTCAAGGTCACACATTGCGAGTGCATTTCTATTTGGATATTAAAAAGCGTTATTTTGCTCTCGCTCTCTCTTTGTTCGGTCTGTACTGAAAACATATATAGAAAATTGCAAAACTTAAAAATGATCAATATATTTTTGTATAAAAAGTTAAGTTAAAGCTTTTTAAATTGATTTTCAAATTAAAAGAAACTGTATCTGTGTGCTCATCGCTTGGTGACAAACGTCTGAGTAGATGACAAGGCCAACTCCTTCAGTCAGCACAGGAACATTCAATTTGCAACAAAACTGTTATACAATTACAAAATACATCATTGAAATCAAACAAATGAACATTACTTTCATGTATTTTCAACATCTCACCACTCAATAGTAAAATATTCAGGGTTTTTTTTAAACTTACAGTTATTCCACACAGAGACATAGGTTATAGGTTATGATCACATTATCTACCTGGATGAGACAGATGACCCCAAATCAGAGAAGGCATTGGCTCTGCTCTCGTCGTCAGGACACGGGCTGCTGGGCGTATAATCAGCATCATCTCCTTCTCCATAATCTTCAAACTGCTCCTCATTGCTGATTAAAGAGGCTGTGGAGTGAGTTGAGAAGTCTGAAGCAGCTGATGGGTTCAGAAGATTTCTAGGAAAGAGAACAGTGAAAATTTCTTGTATATATTCAATTGCTAAAAAACAGTGATATTCAGCCACTTTTGTTTTGTGACCCAACCTTGTATAACTAGCTTTTATTATTTAAACCCATATGATGCCTAAATTACTATATTAATATAGAGCTCCCGATAGATCCTCAGCTTTCAGACAAATTAAT
This sequence comes from Bombina bombina, assembly GCF_027579735.1. NCBI lineage: Eukaryota > Metazoa > Chordata > Amphibia > Anura > Bombinatoridae > Bombina > Bombina bombina. The sequence continues at coordinate 1,489,665,815 of NC_069499.1, read as the reverse complement.
AAATGGTAGAGGAATGCTATTTAAAAACAAAACACCAAATAAAATTAGTCTTTTAGCGTGCATAGAAGATGAGTAAAACACCCTCTTTACGCCGCTCTCTCCATCTTTCAAAACGTCTGTATTTTTACTGCAAAGAAGCTTATCTATTGCAATAAATATATATATATATTTTTAGCTACATAATTCCTTTAAAAATATCTATTTATCCACACAGTTTTTGATGATAGAGCTTAGAAAAATAAAATTGCATACTATTTATTATTTATTGAGTCCGGAGTAAAAAAATACACTTTTTTCACATTTGATGCGCTATTTTTTAAAACAGATGATACATACACATATAATAATGCTATATTTTCAATCTGCTGGATCTGCTGAAAAAAATCAATGTATAGTTTGTATAGTTTATTCACAAGAATTTTACTTCTAAAAGTGTTTAAACGTGAACTGCAACAAAAAGCTCAAAACCAGCTTAGCACACAGGTGGGAAATGGCTTAGCAGCCAAAGGGTTAAAACAAACTTGAGACCATACAGACTCCACCCAGAAACAATGAAGCCCCACCCATGAACAACCAAATGTGAAACCACACCCCCAAGGCTGCTGAATCCTTGTACTCAGGGCTGTCTGATCCCATACTATCAAAGCTCTGTCCCTGGACAGTCCAGACAATACATTAAAGGGACAGTCTAGGCCAAAATAAACTTTCATGATTCAGATAGAGCATGTAATTTTAAACAATTTTCCAATTTACTTTTATTACCAATTTTGCTTTGTTCTCTTGGTATTCTTAGTTGAAAGCTTAACCTAGGAGGTTCATATGCTAATTTCTTAGACCTTGAAGCCCACCTCTTTCAGATTGCATTTTAACAGTTTTTCACCACTAGAGGGTGTTAGTTCACGTATTTCATATAGATAACACTGTGCTTGTGCACGAGAAGTTATCTGGGAGCAGGCACTGATTGGCTAGACTGCAAGTCTGTCAAAAGAACTGAAAAAAGGGGCAGTTTGCAGAGGCTTAGATACAAGATAATCACAGAGGTTAAAAGTATATTATTATAAATGTGTTAGTTATGCAAAACTGGGAAATGGGTAATAAAGGGATTATCTATCTTTTAAAACAATAAAAATTCTGGTGTAGACTGTCCCTTTAAGCCTTCTGTTCTAGAAATAATACATTACAATGTAGAGAGGTATTTAAATAAAAAATACTTATGGTGAGCACATGATTATACACAAGCAATTTCATATTGTATGCTATTAACACAAGTTTAATACTAAATAATGTAGGATTATTATACCTTACAGATCATCTACGTCTTTTATCACGCACATCATACATATTATTTTCTCCCTTAAGCCCACCTTCTAGTGACACGTAGATGTGGAGACACTAAGGGCTCGATGAATAAAAGCTCTCTGGGCTGGCGAGATTATTAAAGAATGCTCGCCAGTCCTTCTATTTCCCTGGTGGAATGATCTAAAGCCACTTTTTACCCTGAAAACAGGGTGTCTCGCTAAGGGGCGTATACTGCATTTTCATATGAAAAATATACAATTAAATTCGTATTTTAAACATCATACAAAACAAATATTTGAACCAATCACACAAAAATAAGCAGGGAACAATTGTATTGTTAAGGTGCATCAAAAATCGTAACAAAATTCTTCACCAAAAATAGTTTTTTTTTTAACAAAAATGTAAAATTTGTATGTAATTTACACTCAAAATAATTATAACCCTAATAGAAAAACACTTATATACGAAAATATAGGCGAATGTAAGATGCTCTATGCAGAAAGCAGCATAATGTGAGTTATATTGGCTGCAGGATTTTAATTTTTAATGTGCTCCCCCTGCTCCCTGCTAACTTTGCTCTAAGGAGCAAAGTGTCCCTATCCAGCGAGTTCCAATACTTTTAATAGGAGCCATCTCGCCACTCGCAGGGACTGCCCCTATTTTACGATCATTCCACCGGGGCAGCCCTGAAAAAGTGGCTTTGAGCAGGCGAAGTTTATATCATCAAGCCCTAACTCCCTCTGATATCTTAACATCCTGGCCAAGACTCAATCAACAAATCAAAAATATATCTCTGTCCCCAAAGTAAATAAACCTTGGCATATTATTGTCCAATGTAAAGTTGAGACATCAATGGGGAATTTAACAATTATGATGCAGCTTCTTGCTACAAGTAACATCCTAAAATAACACAGCATTTTTTTTATTTCTAATAAAAATGTATGCATTCATTTTCTGGATTTGACAAATCTACTGTGCCCTTCTTTTTCTCATTTTAAAGAGAGCATTCACTCCCCTTGTGGGCACATACGGTAACTACAATTCCAATCAGTTGATGCACAGTTTAAAGAACAGTGCCATCACAGTATGTCCTGAGGCCACTTCATCCCTTCTTAGGTAAGGTTAAGTCACAGCTGCAAGTGTTTTATGAGTTATTTTATACTCACTGGTCTCCTGGAAGAAAAAGGCCACTAAGTACAACTGCTTTATCATCACTTCTGCATTCATCAGATGCCTCGGAGCTCTGGGTGCTCTCAATGGCGCTATCCAGGTCTGACTCATGTTGTCCGTTTCTCTGAGCCAATGTCATGTTGTCTTCATCAGGGAAAAGCTCAGAATCACTGTATGCACTTTCAGTGTCCAGATAAATCCCATCTGTGATTTCACTGCTCTGTTAAAACATAATGAGTAAGTACTCACATTAATGGGACATTCATTTCAAAATCAAATGTATCATTAAGTTTTAATTAAGCATAGTAACACAAAAATTCAATGTACAGGCATAAATAATGTCTGTTTTTCCTCTAATTTATCTTTGAAAGCCATCTCCACCAGATTATAAAAGGGCTAGATTATGAGTGGAGCGCAAAATTGTGCTTTCGAGAGCGCAATATTTGCACTCCACTCAGTAATACCAGCGCAAATTTGCAAGTTAGGCGCAATGCGAACGAGACCTTGCGTTCGCAATGCAGGGAAGTATTGCGCTCAAGAGAGTGAGCTTTTATAGGCTCCAATGGGAGCCTCATTCTTATTCTGTGAGAGACGGCTGTGTTCCTAGCGCAAAGAAGGGGGTAAGTCTTGCAGCGATGGGCAGCAGATTTTAAATATATATGTATATGAATATAAAAATATATATGTATGTGTTTATATGTGTATATTCACATATTAACACATAAATATATATGTGTATAAGCATATACATATATATTTATAGAGAACACACAGTTCCCCATAGACCGCAATGTAAAGGCACTTTTCAGTGCCATTTTTTTTCTAACACCCCACACCCGCTCAATTTAACTCCTAAAAATAGTTTTGTGCAGTTTTTTAATAAAAAAAAAAATGCTAATATTTAATTTACAAAATCCACACTAGATTTTTGCAATTGGGGCACTTTTGGAAAATTAAGCAGAGATCTGATTATTTTGACTTGAGTGTCCCTTTAAATATAGCTTAAATGTTGAGGGACAGTAAAAACTTTTAGAAACAACTTTGCAATATAGTTATATTATTTCTTTTTGCCCCTTTTCTCTGATTTAAAGTCTGAAAATTGTGGACTTTTAAGTCCTGGAATGTGTATCACTCTGCAGGGTTTACATTGGGACAGGGAACAAGACAAGGTTGTCTGTTGTCCCCATTATCATTTGATATATCTCTGTAACCTTAAGTCAATAATATACTTAGAGAGCTGTTCCTGGTATAAACTAACAGGTGATTCAGAGTGTGTTTCTCGTTATGCAAATTACATCTTGCTGTTTGTTTCGGAGAAATCGGTTTCTATTGTATTAAAAATCTCAAATGGATTGGTGTCTTCTGCGGATGTAAAATTAACTTATTTAAAAATCTAGTTATTTTGTTCTCTAGGTAAAGATAAGGATTGTTATGCTTTTCATTTAGAAAACCAGAACGCTCATCTACCTATCTTGGAGTAAAATTAGCAGTAAATCTGAATAACTGGTATAAATAAAACTATCCTCCTATGATATATAAAATAGAGGATGAGATGGCTAAAGTCGAGATCACTACTTATTTCTTTAATGGTCAGAGTTGCCTTGATTAAAATGATTATTTTACAAAAATGTATATGTTTGATACCTATGCTTGTCCCATTCAAGTTAGAAAAATAACATTAATAATGTTTTCAGGGAGTTTATTTAGCAGAATTCCAAACCTAGAACAGGAAACTATTTCAACTAGTTTCAAACAGGGGGTCTGAACACTGGTCTGAAAAATATTAGATAGTATAACTGCGTGGGTTAAGGGATATTTCTACTGGATTGGCTCTCACAGAACCCAAATTAAAAGGACATGTAAACCCAAATGTTTTCTTTCATGATTCAGATAGAACATACAATTTTAAACACATTTCTAATTTACTTTTATTATCAAATTTACTTCATTTTCTTGTTATCCTTTGCTGAAAGAAAAAAAAAAGTACTACTGGAAAGAAACTAGCTAAATATATGTGGTAAGCCAATAACAAGATGAATATATGTGTAGTCACCAATAAGCTCTTAAGCCTACCTAGGTATGCTTTTTAACCAAGAATTGCAAGAGAACAAAGCAGATTTGAAAACAGGAGCAAATTGGAAAGTTATTTAACATTGCATGCTCTGTCTATATCATGAAAATTTAGTTTTGACTTTCCTCTTCCTTTAAGGCAGGATTAGTGTCCCCATTGTCATATATGTTCTTAATTGTGCAGCCAATTAGCTCCTTGTGGACCTTTTATATACTGTATAAAACACGTTACTTTAGGATCTATGATCACAGAAATGTTAAGCCGAAACGCGTCAGGTCTCACTTCTTGGTTGTACTTTTTTACCCTGGGCTACTCGCACTAATAAAGTTGTTATTTTAACTCACTTTTGGCAGACTTTGGACTATCTTTTTGCTAAGTTCACCATTATCATTACAGTATTTACAACATGCAAGAGACTCAGAGCTGAGTAAGAATTTAATGCAGAATTTTGTTTTTAGAGATATAACTGAATGGAAGAAATTGCAGAAATGTTTGTGGAGGGAGAATAATCTCAGTGAATTTTATCTGTTTATTTGTATTCCTCAAAAGAAAATAATTTCTTTTACATATCTTCTGTAGAAATAAAAGGTGAAATCTTATCACGTATGCTTATTTATACATTAGGGCCTAAATATCTAAACTTGCAGAGAGGTATTCAGGATTTTGAACTCCCTCCCCTTTGCAAGCACTTTGAACTTTCTGATGAATACATTTTAAGTCTCCCCTATGTATAAGGATTTAGTAATGTATGAAGTTTGCTGAATGACATCTGATGAAGGTAACATTTTTTACAGTTTCAGAACAGATCAGTAAGTGACAATAGCAGTTAAACTCTGGGAAATTTAGATTAAAATATATACATTTTTTGCTCCAAACAGGATAATAGGTAGAACCATTAAGTTAAAAACAAATGTAAAATATATTGGATTGAAAATTCAGGTGTAATGCATTGATTGTGGGACAAAAATCAGATCACATTGGTACAGAGAGTTTATTATTGGATAAAAACAAGTGGAATATATTTACCACTAATTCATTTTCATAAGATGAATTTGTTGGATTTTGATAAAAGGGTCCTGAATAGTGACAAATTGGTGATGAGTATATCACTATTATCTTAAATATTCTGAGATTATTGATATTATGATACTTTGAGGCATATAAATTTATTATGAATGGCTCCGCCAGTTGTTTTTTCACTAAAGAGTTTGATTTTGTGTGCCACTGTGTGTCTTTATACATAATTTTGTGTGCCACTGTGTGTCTTTATACATAATTTTGTGTGCCACTGTGTGTCTTTATACATAATTTTGTGTGTCACTGTGTGTCTTTATACATGATTTTGTGTGCCACTGTGTGTCTTTATACATGATTTTGTGTGCCACTGTGTGTCTTTATACATGATTTTGTGTGCCACTGTGTCTTTATACATGATTTTGTGTGCCACTGTGTGTCTTTATACATGATTTTGTGTGCCACTGTGTGTCTTTATACATGATTTTGTGTGCCACTGTGTGTCTTTATACATGATTTTGTGTGCCACTGTGTGTCTTTATACATGATTTTGTGTGTCACTGTGTGTCTTTATACATGATTTTGTGTGCCACTGTGTCTTTATACATGATTTTGTGTGCCACTGTGTGTCTTTATATATGATTTTGTGTGCCACTGTGTGTCTTTATACATGATTTTGTGTGCCACTGTGTGTCTTTATACATGATTTTGTGTGCCACTGTGTGTCTTTATACATGATTTTGTGTGCCACTGTGTCTTTATACATGATTTTGTGTGCCACTGTGTGTCTTTATACATGATTTTGTTTGCCACTGTGTCTTTATACATAATTTTGTGTGCCACTGTGTGTCTTTATACATGATTTTGTGTGCCACTGTCTTTATACATAATTTTGTGTGCCACTGTGTGTCTTTATACATAATTTTGTGTGCCACTGTGTCTTTATACATGATTTTGTGTGCCACTGTGTGTCTTTATACATGATTTTGTGTGCCACTGTGTGTCTTTATACACGATTTTGTGTGCCACTGTGTCTTTATACATGATTTTGTGTGCCACTGTGTGTCTTTATACATGATTTTGTGTGCCACTGTGTGTCTTTATACATGATTTTGTGTGCCACTGTGTGTCTTTATACATGATTTTGTGTGCCACTGTGTGTCTTTATACATGATTTTGTGTGCCACTGTGTCTTTATACATGATTTTGTGTGCCACTGTGTGTCTTTATACATGATTTTGTGTGTCACTGTGTGTCTTTACATATGATTTTGTGTGCCACTGTGTGTCTTTACACATGATTTTGTGTGCCACTGTGTGTCTTTATACATGATTTTGTGTGCCACTGTGTCTTTATACATGATTTTGTGTGCCACTGTGTCTTTATACATGATTTTGTGTGTCACTGTGTGTCTTTATATATGATTTTGTGTGCCACTGTGTGTCTTTATACATGATTTTGTGTGCCACTGTGTGTCTTTATACATGATTTTGTGTGCCACTGTGTGTCATTATACATGATTTTGTGTGCCACTGTGTGTCTTTATACATGATTTTGTGTGCCACTGTGTGTCTTTATACATGATTTTGTGTATCACTGTGTGTCTTTATACATGATTTTGTGTGCCACTGTGTGTCTTTATACATAATTTTGTGTATCACTGTGTGTCTTTATACATGATTTTGTGTGCCACTGTGTGTCTTTAAACATGATTTTGTGTATCACTGTGTGTCTTTATACATGATTTTGTGTGTCACTGTGTGTCTTTATATATGATTTTGTGTGCCACTGTGTGTCTTTATACATGATTTTGTGTGTCACTGTGTGTCTTTATACATGATTTTGTGTGCCACTGTGTCTTTATACATGATTTTGTGTGTCACTGTGTGTCTTTATACATGATTTTGTGTGCCACTGTGTGTCTTTATACATGATTTTGTGTGCCACTGTGTGTCTTTATACATGATTTTGTGTGTCACTGTGTGTCTTTATACATGATTTTGTGTGCCACTGTGTGTCTTTATACATGATTTTTGTTTAATTTGTCCCACACCAAACAGATGGAATATTAAAGGTGTTTCTTTTCTTTTTTTTTACTCTTTGCTTCATCTCCCCCTATCACTTAAAGGGACATGAAACCCCCAAAAAAAGTTCTTTCATCATTTAGATACAACATACAATTTTAAACAACTTTCCATTTTACCTCCGTTATCAAATTGTCTTCGTTTTCTTATTATCCTTTGTTGAAAACCAGGTATGTAAGCTCAGGAGTGTGCACGTGTCTGCAGCACTATATGGCCGCAGTTTTGCAACAATGTTATACATTAGCAAGAGCACTAGATGGCAGCACTATTTCCTGTCATGTACACGCTACCTATCTAGATATCTCTTCAACAAAGCATAACATGAGAATGAAGCAAATTTGATAATATAAGTTAATTTGGAATCTTTTTTAAAATTTTATTGTCTATCTGAATAATGAAAGAAAAATTTGGGTTTCATGTCCCTGCAAATTTCATATGGGATTATTTAAGTCTCAAGCAAATTGTAGCATAATATAAATAAAACAAATAAATAAGCATAGATGGATATCTCAGCAAGGTATTTAACTATTGTCTGATATGTAGATCATTAACCATTCGCCAGAAACGCAAAAGATAAGACTTAGAGAGGGCTAAGAAGCAGACAAAGATAATGCATTAAACACAAAGTGCACCAATGTATCGCTCTTATCTGGGGCCCGATCCGATTTTGCGCAGGTTTGGTATCACATATACGGCGTAACCTAGAAGTTACGCTCGTATATTTCTGCCTTCGCCCGTAGTTTTTTGGGCCATAGACAGGTATACCAAACCCAAGCAGTTTGGTATCCAATATACAGCATAAGGACTTACGTGGCGAACATGGAGAAATCTTACTCCATTTTCACCTCGCCACAAATTGCAGCCGTAGTAAGCCTTACGCTGTGTATTGGAGCCCCATAACTCCCTAAACTAGCTGCAAAATAAAACCTAACACCTAACGCATGTGCAATGTCTATCTACCTGTCAACCGCAAACTGCTAAATAAAACCTAACAACTAATGCATGCGCAATGTCTATCTATCAATCCCTAATAAAGTATTTAACCCCTAAACCGCCGCTCCCGGACCCCGCCGCCACCTACATTAAAAGTATAACCCCCTAATGTGGTCCCCCTACACCGTCGCCAGCTACATTACATACCCCCTAATGTGAGCTCCTACCCCACTGCCAGCTATATTAAACTACCCCCTAATGTAAGCTCCTACCCCGCCGCCAGCTATATTAAAATTATTAACCCCTAATCTAATCCCCCTACCCCGCCGCCAGCTATATTAAATGTATTAACCCCTAATCTAATCCCCCTACCCCGCCGCCAGCTATATTAAATGTATTAACCCCTAATCTAATCCCCCTACCCCGCCGCCAGCTATATTAAATGTATTAACCCCTAATCTAATCCCCCTATACCGACGCCAACTATATTAAATACATTAACCCCTAATCTAATCCCCCTAAAGTAATCACCTCTATTACCAGCACTTAAAAGGGCCTTTTGCGTGACATTGCCCCAAAGTAACAGTTCTATTGCCAGCCCTTAAAAGGGCTTTTTGCGGGGCATGACCCAAAGAAATCAGCTCTTTTACCAGCCCTTAAAAGTGCTTTTTGCGGGGCATTGTCACAAAGTAATCAGCTCTTTTGCATCTAATCTAAATCCCCCCACACCGCCGCCACCTATAATAAATGTATTACCCCCTAATCTAATCCCCCTACACCGCCGCCACCTATATTAAATAGATTAACCCCTAATCTAATCCCCCTACACCGCCGCCACCTATATTAAATGTATTAACCCCTAATCTAATCCCCTTACACCACCGCCAGCTAAAGTAACTATATTAACCCTAATTATATTAGGGTTAATATAGTTAATATAGTTATTATATTATATATATTAACTATATTAACCCTAATTATATTAGGGTTAATATAGTTAATATTGCTATTATATTATATATATTAAGTATAATAACCCTATCTAACTCTAACATCCCTAACTAAATTCTTATTAAAATAAATCTAATTAATATTAATATTATTAATTAAAATATTCCTATTTAAATCTAAATACTTACCTATAAAATAAACCCTAAGATAGCTACAATGTAATTAATAATTACATTGTACCTATTTTAGGGTTTATATTTATTTTACAGGTAACTTGGTATTTATTTTAACTAGGTACAATAGCTATTAAATAGTTAATAACTATTTAATAGCTACCTAGTTAAAATAATTACCAATTTTCCCGTAAAATAAATCCTAACCTAAGTTACAAATACACCTACACTATCAATAAATTAAATAAACTACAAATATCTAAACTAAAATACAATTAAATAAACTAAACTAAATTACAAAAAACAAACACTAAATTACAAAAAATAAAAAAAGATTACAAGAATTTTAAGCTAATTACACCTATTCTAAGCCCCCTAATAAAATAACAAAGCCCCCCAAAATAAAAAAATTTCCCTACCCTAATCTAAATTAAAAAAGTTAACAGCTCTATTACCTTACCAGCCCTTAAAAGGGCTTTTTGCGGGGCATGCCCCAAAGAAATCAGCTCTTTTGCCTGTAAATAAAAACACAATACCACCCCCAAAATTACAACCCACGACCCACATACCCCTACTCTAACCCAAACCCCCCTTAAATAAACCTAACACTACCCCCCTGAAGATCTCCCTACCTTGTCTTCACCCAGCCGGGCCGAACTCTTCATCCGATCTGGGCGATGTCTTCAATCAAGCGGCAGAGAAGAAGTCTTCCATCCGGGCGATTTCTTCATCCAAGCGGCAAAGAAGAAGTCTTCCATCCGGGTGATGTCTTCAATCAAGCGGCAGAGCAGAAGTCTTCCATCCGGGCTATGTCTTCAATCAAGCGGCATCTTCAATCTTCTTTCTTCGCTCCTCCGACGCGGAACATCCATCCGGCACGACGACTTCCCAACGAATGAGGTTCCTTTAAATGACGTCATCCAAGATGGCGTCCGTCGAATTCCGATTGGCTGATAGGATTCTATCAGCCAATCGGAATTAAGGTAGGAAAAATCTGATTGGCTGATTGAATTAGCCAATCAGATTCAAGTTCAATCCGATTGGCTGATTCAATCAGCCAATCAGATTTTTCCTACCTTAATTCTGATTGGCTGATAGAATCCTATCAGCCATTCGGAATTCGACGGACACCATCTTGGATGACGTCATTTAAAGGAACCTCATTCGTCGGGAAGTCGTTGTGCCGGATGGATGTTCCGCGCCGGAGAAGCGAAGAAAGAAGATTGAAGATGCCGCTTGATTGAAGACATAGCCCGGATGGAAGACTTCTGCTCTGCCGCTTGATTGAAGACATCGCCCGGATGGAAGACATCTTCTTTGCCGCTTGGATGAAGACATCGCCCGGATGGAAGACTACTTCTCTGCCGCTTGATTGAAGACATCGCCCGGATCGGATGAAGAGTTCGGCCCGGCTGGGTGAAGACAAGGTAGGGAGATCTTCAGAGGGGTAGTGTTAGGTTTATTTAAGGGGGGTTTGGGTTAGAGTAGGGGTATGTGGGTGGTGGGTTGTAATGTTGGGGGTGGTATTGTGTTTTTATTTACAGGCAAAAGAGCTGATTTCTTTGGGGCATGCCCCGCAAAAAGCCCTTTTAAGGGCTGGTAAGGTAATAGAGCTGTTAACTTTTTTTAATTTAGATTAGGGTAGGGAAATTTTTTTATTTTGGGGGGCTTTGTTATTTTATTAGGGGGCTTAGAATAGGTGTAATTAGCTTAAAATTCTTGTAATCTTTTTTTATTTTTTGTAATTTAGTGTTTGTTTTTTTTGTAATTTAGTTTAGTTTATTTAATTGTATTTTAGTTTAGATATTTGTAGTTTATTTAATTTATTGATAGTGTAGGTGTATTTGTAACTTAGGTTAGGATTTATTTTACAGGAAAATTGGTAATTATTTTAACTAGGTAGCTATTAAATAGTTATTAACTATTTAATAGCTATTGTACCTAGTTAAAATAAATACCAAGTTACCTGTAAAATAAATATAAACCCTAAAATAGCTACAATGTAATTATTAATTACATTGTAGCTATCTTAGGGTTTATTTTATAGGTAAGTATTTAGATTTAAATAGGAATATTTTAATTAATAATATTAATATTAATTAGATTTATTTTAATAAGAATTTAGTTAGGGATGTTACAGTTAGATAGGGTTACTATATAATATAATAACAATATTAACTATATTAACCCTAATATAATTAGGGTTAATATAGTTAATATAGCTGGCGACGGTGTAGGGGGATTAGATTAGGGGTTAATCTATTTAATATAGGTGGCGGCGGTGTAGGGGGATTAGATTAGGGGTTAATCTATTTAATATAGGTGGCGGCGGTGTAGGGGGATTAGATTAGGGGGTAATACATTTATTATAGGTGGCGGGTGTAGGGGGATTTAGATTAGATGCAAAAGAGCTGATTACTTTGTGACAATGCCCCGCAAAAAGCCCTTTTAAGGGCTGGTAAAAGAGCTGATTTCTTTGGGGCATGCCCTGCAAAAAGCCCTTTTAAGGGCAGGCAATAGAGCTGTTACTTTGGGGCAATGTCACGCAAAAGGCCCTTTTAAGGGCTGGTAATAGAGGTGATTACTTTAGGGGGATTAGATTAGGGGTTAATGTATTTAATATAGCTGGCGGCGGTATAGGGGGATTAAATTAGGGGTTAATTAATTTAATATAGCTGGCGGCGGTGTAGGGGGATTAGATTAAGGGTTAATAATTTTAATATAGCTGGCGGCAGGGTAGGGGGATTAGATTAGGGGTTAATAATTTTAATATAGCTGGCGGCGGGGTAGGAGCTCACATTGGGGGGTAGTTTAATGTAGCTGGCGACGGTGTAACGGGCTTACATTAGGGGGTAGTTTAATGTAGCTGGCGGCGGTGTAAGGGGCTTACATTAGGGGGTAGTTAATGTAGCTGGCGGCAGGGTAGGAGCTCACATTAGGGGGTAGTTTAATATAGCTGGCAGCAGGGTAGGAGCTCACATTAGGGGGTAGTTAATGTAGCTGGCAGCGGGGTAGGAGCTCACATTAGGGGGTAGTTTAATATAGCTGGCAGCAGGGTAGGAGCTCACATTAGGGGGTAGTTAATGTAGGTGGCGGCGGGGTTCGGGAGCGGCGGTTTAGGGGTTAATAACTTTATTAGGTGGCGGTGGGGTCCGGGAGCGGCGGTTTAGGGGTTAATACATTTTTTATTATTAGGAGAGTGAGGGGGATAGCGGATAGAGGGTTAGACGTGTCGGGCTATGTTTGGGAGGCGTGTTAGACAGTACGGGAGATTTAATACTTTAATCAGGTTTTGTAGGCGCCGGCAGTTTCTAAAGTGCCGTAAGTCACTGGCGACTCCAGAAATTTGTACTTACGCAGATTTCTGGACATCGCTGGTTTATCCGACTTATGGTACTTTAGCATCTGACGGCAGGGTATATTGGATAGCTCGAGTTGCGAGCTGAAACTACGAGCGGCGGGGGTTCCCTTGCTTGCGCCGCAAACTACGATCTATATCGGATCGCGCCCCTGAAGGTTAACCCTATTGTTGCTAGAGAGCAGTGAAAAGTTGGATTGCAAAGAGCAACTGCCATAGCTGGCAGTTTAAGGGTTAAAAAAATCAGCTACATGTTTGTGATAATATAAAGTCCTATATTTCCACCATATTTTTACATATACTTAAACTGGGACTTATATGGGTCTATTTTAAAGGGACAGTTTACTCAAAAACTTTCTCTCCTTTAATTTGTTCCCAATGATCCATTTTACCTGCTGGGGTGCATTAAATGGTTTACAAATAGCTCCTTAGCCTTTATATTGGCATTTGAGATAGCTGATTTAGCCTGCAGTATCTCTACCTATACTGAAAGTTTCTATAACCTAGTTATAGGCTATTGAGTAACTATATAAACACAGCCAGCAGACTAAATGACACTCACTGTGGGAGGTGGAAGAGATAAAGGTCTAAAATGTTCATTTTCAATTGTTCTTTCTTTGTATCGTAGACAGAGATAACAAAGGGAAGCATTTGAGTGATAAGATAACAAGATCTGATCTGTCAGCAAACAGTCTATTTTTGATGGGCTGTGGTTTCAAAGAGCAAATCCAGCTATTTCTTTTGCAAAAAATAAGCATAAATTAGCAATTTCTCATACATTTTATATGCTGCAGATGGTATAGCAAGTCATGAAGAACACATTTAGGGAAAAACTATTTTACAGTGAACTGTCCCTTTAAAAGGACATAACTTCTTTTCAAACAAATTCATTATTACCGTTCTATTCACAGGTTGTTAATATTAACTTATCGTGCTTGGATGAGTAATAAATTGCTAGCTCTCCGACACGGAAAACGTTTATGAGATCTAATAATGCATTTATCTACTTTTGTGAAATAAAATATTTCCATAACAGAGAATTGTGTAATATTAGCAACCTGGATTCTGTATTTATTGACATAAGAGCAACCTGTCCTTCCTCTGGGATTTTATAGGGGACAGCCCAGTCACCGGCTCATTCACACAGCATATAAACACACATCTTGTGAAACCATTTTATCGCAATACCCGAATCACTGCCTGAGACCAAAGTGCAGCTGGTATTGAGTTGTGTTAAAATAGAAGTAAATGGTGGATAAGGTTATAACTATCTATTCTATTCCACTGATTTAACCCTTTGGTTGCAACACACTATTAAAGGAACACTAAATAAAACAATGTATCTGTAGTGACAATAATCCCAGTAAAACAATTACAGTGTGTTATAAACCTAAAGAAGTGAAAAATTATTATAAAAAATGGTAACTTAGAACACAGTGCTCTAATATCACATTAAAGAAATAGTAAAGGCAAAATGAAACAAATGGATCAAATAAAGAATGAAGTTTGAAACAACTTTTCAGTTTACTTCTTTTTTAATTTTGCTTAGTTCTCTTGGTATCTTTTGTTAAAAAATAATCATAGGTAAGCTCAAGAGTGTGCATGTGTCAAGGGCCATCAGCAGCAGTGTTTGTAACAATGTTTAAAGCAATGATATACATAGTTGCAAACACTGCTGCCACATAATGCTAAAGGCACGTGCAGACTCCTAAGCCTACCTAAAGTTACTCTCAAGCAAAGGATACCAAGAGAACAAAACACATTTTCATAATAGAAGTAAATAGGAAAGTTGTTTAAAATGAAAAATCTAGCTGAATTATGAACATTTCATTTTGACTTTTTCTCTAGTACAGACATGATCATGAATAATAAACTGCTTAAAGGGACACTGAACCCAATTTTTTTCTTTTGTGTTTCATATAGAGCATGCAATTTTAAGCAACTTTCTAATTAACTCTTATTTTTCTTCGTTCTCTTGCTAACTTTATTTGATAAATAAGGCATCTAAGCTAAAAAAAATGTGTTCAGACCCTGGACAGCACTTGTTCACTGGTGGGTGAATGTATCCACCAATCAGCAGAAACAACCCAGGTTGTTCACCAAAAATGGGCCAGCATCTAAACTTAAAAGGGACACGTAAGTCAAAATTAGACTTCAAGATTCAGATAGAGCATGCAATTTTAAACAACTTTCCAATTTACTTCAATTAACAAAATGTATTTTTATATTTACACTTTTTGAGTCACCAACTCCTACTGAGCATGTGCAAGATTTCACAGCATATACGTATGTGCATTTGTTATTGGCTGATGGCTGTCACATGATACAGGGAGAGTGGAAATAGACATAACTTTAAAATTAATTTAACAAAAATCTACTACTCATTTGAATTTCAGACAGTCAGGTCCATTTATCAAAGGGCTTGCGGACCTGATCCGACACTGCGGATCAGGTCCGCAAGACCTCGCTAAATGCGGAGAGCAATACGCTCTCCTTATTCAGCATTGCACCAGCAGCTCACAAGAGCTGCTGGTGCAACACCGCCTCCTGCTGACTTGCGGCCAATCAGCCGCCAGCGATTCCTGTTCGCCTGCTCAGAGCAGACGGACAGGGTTATGGAGCAGCGGTCTTTGTGACCACTGCTTCATAAGTTGTGTTTTTGGCGAGTCTGAAGACTCACCAGAAACACGGCCCTTCAAGCTCTGTATGGAGCTTGATAAATGGGCCTGTAAGTGCTATTACATTGTCTTCTTATCATGCATTTATTGATTATGCAAATCTACTGTATTGACTGGTCCTTTAAATTCTTGCATTTTATATAAAGATACCAAGAGAACGAAGACAAATTGACAATAGGAGTAAATTAGAAAGTTGCTTAAAATTGCATGCTCTATCTGAATCACGGAAGAAAAAAAAAATTGGGTTCAGTGTCCCTTTAAGCTGCTATACATTATCACTAACTTGAAGTAATTGCTTTCAGTTAAGGCCTAAATCAACCAGGAATATAAAATAATTACCCAGTGGCATCTGGTTCCTCAAGTTTCATTATTCATAGGGTCAGTCGTTCGTACACTAACAATTCATAAAACACGTAAGAAAACTTTACAATAATAGTCATCAGCATTATATCCTCAAAATACTTCTGGCCTCAGAATATAAAATGCTAGGAGTGACTACAGTCACTTCAAAAACAGTGAAACAGCTTTTCACATGAATCATGGATTATTAAAAAAAAGGTCTAGTAACGTACTTACATTATTTACTGCTTTTACTGTAGTTTAACTCGGAAAATTGTGGTATGCAGATGTTTTGTAATACAAAAATTGAATTAACCGTTTTTAAAATAGGTAATAAAAAGTGAATTAGCACAAGAATATCTATAAAAAACTTAATGGTATTGGAAACCTAATTCTGAAATTACCATTTATTTAATACTTTCATTCAGCATTTTTTTTAAAAAATGCAAAAATCTTTATATTTTAATTTTCATGTTAAAGCTTGATTATCCCCGGTCCGGCCGTCCTCCACAAATTACTTTTTTTCCCCTCAAGGTAACGTTTTCACCTCTTAACCAATCTGCTTTGCAGCCATACGGCATGGGAAAAAAACCTCTGCAACGACCCCTGTTTTTTTCCATGCCGTACAGCTGTAAAGTGGATTGGATAAGAATTGAAAATGTCACCTCAAGAAAAAAAGAAGGCATATGCAGAGGGCCGCCTGACCAGGAATGATCAAACAAGATCTGCAACAGGAAAAAGTTTACTATATATGCCAGACCTGAAAGAGAGACTTCAGCTACACACAAGGAATATCCCTTTTTAGCCCACTATGAAATATTGTTCTGCATTTCTTTTTGCATTTTGCATACTGTGCAACTTTCGTTCCTGTTTCCAATTTAAAAATACGAATTCTAATTTTTTCATAAAATACAATTTTGGCAGAATAATTTCGTTACAATTTTTAATTTTAATGCGATTAAACAAAAAAATTACTGGCAGCTGCACACTTCTGGTTCAGATGAGTTTAACCCTTTTTAACAAACAGAGGGTTAAACATATTGTTTTGTTTAAGCAATACCAGAATAATAAAATGCTTTAACACACTATAAATAGCTTATCTTTTACCAACTGGGGGTACTATAAGATTTTTGACCCTGAATCAATATTGTTTTTTTTCCCTCAACTGTTAAATTATGATAAGGTCCTTGTTGTGCCTCAGTGCATTTGTTTGGGCAGATGTTATTCTGCTATATATATCCATGAGCCTTATCCACGATGTTCCAAAGCACAGCACATATCATATACCTAGGTAAAGGGGGTACCAAGGAGTTAAACTAATGTATTTTCTGTTTGTTGTATATGAGTAAATAACAGATCACAAAATGATTATATATTTAGCAGCAAACCTCTTTCTATAACCAGCTACTAATTGTTACACCTTTCATTGTGCATTGTCATTTTTCATCACTAAGTGACGAGAACGCCTGTTGTTATCTTCTGTAGAAATACATAAAAACAGACTAAATACTAATGTTATGTAATAACATATGGTCAAATATTAACCTGAGGCTGTGTATATAGATTATCTAGCATGAGGCAGCTATTACTTTTACAGCAATGAGAAATGAAGCATGAAAGAAAACCCAGATAACAGGACTGTTTTTAGTAACATAGTGACGCAGTTTATTGTTTCAGCTTTATGCTGCCTGATCCCTGAAGAAATGAGGATACAGTGCATGTTTTAGAAACAAAACTTCTCTTTCTCTAGTATGGAACCAACTTCTAACACCATGATAGTGTTTTCCTCCCAAACTTACTATATGTACTTGTTATGTTTGGTAGGACTACTTGTGGCTTGCATTGGGTAGGTAGCCTGTTGTGTGTATGGCATTCATGAGGTACTTTATCTTGCAGTTAGAATGGCTTGTATGAGGTAAGTAGGCCTACTGTGTGTATACATTGCCTGAGGCAGGTAGGTCTACTGTGTGTATGAGTTGCCTAAGGTAAGAAGGCCTGCTGTGTGCATGAGTTGCCTGAGGTAGGAAGGCCTACTGTGTGTATATGTTGCCTGAGGTAGGAAGGCCTACTGTGTGTATACGTTGCCTGAGGTAGGTAGGCCTACTGTGTGTATATGTTGCCTGAGGTAGGTAGGCCTACTGTGTGCATGAGTTATCTGAGGTAGGTAGGCCTACTGTGTGAATACGTTGCCTGAGGTAGGTAGGTCTACTGTGTGTATGAGTTGCCTGAGTTGCCTGAGGTAGGAAAGCCTACTTTGTGTATACGTTGACTGAGGTAGGAAGGCCTACTGTGTGTATACGTTGCTTGAGGTAGGAAGGCCTACTGTGTGTATGAGTTGCCCGAGGTAGGAAGGCCTACTGTATGCATGATTTGCCTGTGGTAGGAAGGCCTACTGTGTGCATGAGTTGCCTAAGGTAGGAAGGTCTACGGTGTCCATGAGTTACCTATGGAAGGAAGGCCTGCTGTGTGCATGAGTTACCTGAGGTAGAAAGGCCTACTGTGTGCATGAGTTGTCTGAGGTAGGAAGGCCTACTGTGTGCATGAGTTGCCTGAGGTAGGAAGGCCTACTGTGTGTATATGTTGCCTGAGGTAGGTAGGCCTACTGTTTGCATGAGTTGCCTGTGGTAAGAAGGCCTGCTGTGTGCATGAGTTGCCTGAGGTATGAAGGCCTGTGGTGTGCATGAGTTGCCTGTGGTAAGAAGGCCTGCTGTGTGCATGGGTTTCCTGAAGTAGGAAGGCCTGCTGTGTGTATGAGTTCCCCGAGGTAGGAAGGCCTACTGTATGCATGAGTTGCCTGTGGTAGGAAGGCCTACTGTGTGCATGAGTTGCCTGAGGTAGGAAGGTCTACTGTGTCCATGAGTTACCTATGGAAGGAAGGCCTGCTGTGTGCATGAGTTACCTGAGGTAGAAAGGCCTACTGTGTGCATGAGTTGCCTGAGGTAGGAAGGCCTACTGTGTGCATGGGTTGCCTGAGGTAGGAAGGCCTACTGTGTGTATACATTGCCTGAGGTAGGTAGGTCTACTGTTTGCATGAGTTGCCTGTGGTAAGAAGGCCTGCTGTGTGCATGAGTTGCCTGAGGTAGGAAGGCCTGCTGTGTGCATGAGTTGCCTGAGGTAGGTATTCCTACTGTGTGCATGTGTTGCCTAAGGAAGGAAGGCCTACTGTGTGCATGAGTTGCCTGTGGTAGGAAGGCCTACTGTTTGCATGAGTTGCCTGAGGTAGGAAGGCCTACTGTGTGCATGAGTTGCTTGAGGTAGGAAGGCCTACTGTGTGCATGAATTGCCTGAGGTAGGAAGGACAACTGTGTGCATTAGTTGCCTGAGGTAGGAAGGCCTCCTGTGTGCATGAGTTGCCTGAAGTAGGAAGGCCTGCTGTGTGCATGAGTTGCCTGAGGTAGGAAGGACAACTGTGTGCATTAGTTGCCTGAGGTAGGAAGGTCTACTGTGTCCACGAGTTGCCTGAGGTAGGAAGGCCTACTGTGTGTATGAGTTGCCTGAGGAAGAAAAGTCTACTGTGCGAATGAGTTACCTGAGGTAGGAAGGCCTACTGTTTGCATGAGTTGCCTGAGGTAGGAAGGCCTGCTGTGTGCATGAGTTGCCTGAGGTAGGAAGGCCTGCTGTGTGCATGAGTTTCTTGAGGAAGAAAAGTCTACTGTGCGAATGAGTTACCTGAGGTAGGAAGGCCTACTGTTTGCATGAGTTGCCTGAGGTAGGAAGGCCTACTGTGTGCATGAGTTGCCTAAAGTAGGAAGGTCTACTGTGTCCATGAGTTGCCTGAGGTAGGAAGGCCTACTATGTGCATTAGTTGCCTGAGGTAGGAAGGTCTACTGTGTGCATGAGTTGCCTGAGGTAGGAAGGCTTCCTGTGCGCATGAGTTGCCTGAGGTAGGAAAGCCTACTGTGTGTATGAGTTGCCTGTGGTAGGAAGGCCTACTGTATGCATTAGTTGCCTGAGGAAGAAAGGTCTACTGTGTGCATGAGTTACCTGAGGTAGGAAGGCCTACTGTGTGTATGAGTTGCCTGTGGTAGGAAGGCCTACTGTATGCATTAGTTGCCTGAGGAAGAAAGGTCTACTGTGCACATGAGTTACATGAGGAAGGAAGGCCTGCTGTGTGCATGAGTTGTCTGAGGTAGGAAGGCCTACTGTGTGCATGAGTTACCTGAGGTAGGAAGGCCTACTGTGTGCATGAGTTACCTGAGGTAGGAAGGCCTACTGTGTGCATGAGTTGCCTGAGGTAGGAAGGCCTACTGTGTACATGAGTTACCTGAGGTAGGAAGGCCTACTGTGTGCATGAGTTGTCTGAGGTAGGAAGGCCTACTGTATGCATTAGTTGCCTGAGGAAGAAAGCTCTATTGTGCACATGAGTTACCTGATGAAGGAAGGCTTGCTGTGTGCATGAGTTGTCTGAGGTAGGAAGGCCTGCTGTGTGTAGGAGTTGCCTGTGGTAGGAAGGCCTACTGTATGCATTAGTAGCCTGAGGAAGAAAGGTCTACTGTGCACATGAGTTACATGAGGAAGGAAGGCCTGCTGTGTGCATGAGTTGTCTGAGGTAGGAAGGTCTACTGTGTGCATGAGTTACCTGAGGTAGGAAGGCCTACTGTGTGCATGAGTTGTCTGAGGTAGGAAGGCCTGCTGTGTGCATGAGTTGTCTGAGGTAGGAAGGCCTGCTGTGAGCATGTTTTGCATAAGGTAAGAAGATCTGTTGTGTTACTTAGACCTGCTGTGCATGGCTTATATGAGGTAGTTGGCCTGCTGTGTACTTGCATGAGGTAAGCAGCCTCTGTGTGTGTGTGGAATGAATGCGGTAAGTAAGCTTGCTATAAACATGACTTGCATAAGTAGGTCTGCTGGATGCATAGCGCTTGCATGAGACAGGTAGGTTAAAGTTTCACAGATGGCTGTGAAGTTTCCTTATTTCCTGCACTGTGGCCAAAGAAAGACGTGAAACCAACATGCACATACACATTAATAGACATTGTGCTTTATTGCAGCAATGATGTCAGCCTTGTATAACTCATGCATCTCTGTTATATGTGTCACCATATTTTTCTTGCATCATAAGGAAGATATTATATGACCAAGCAAGGGAATGGTTTACATAATGAGATGAACAAAATAGTGAGGGAGTATGGACAACAATTACAACAGAAACATCATTTTCATGTGGTTTATTTATATACCAGCATGTCTGACTTAATTATACAAATGTATGAGTTAAGTTTGAATTAAATCATTTGTGTACATAGTTTTAGCAAACTTGGATTTTCTTTTTGTGTGTGTAAAATTAATTTCTGTGATAACACAATAAGAAAATCAGATTTGTGATGTCAAACAAAAAGCATTGGACCACATACTGACCCCAGGAGGAAATATGTCATACACAGATGGTTCAGCTATATGCAGAGCTCGGCACTTTTGCTTTGAATTTACCATTACTGAAAATATAAACACCTGCTTGATAATAGTCATTGCCGCATTTGTCCATTTTAACAGTAATCTATTTGAGTTATGGGAGTTATCTGTTTTACTATCCCAAACACAGATATTCAGTTGCATGAGTCTCCGTGGACATAGAAAGCTAACATTGTGCTTGAACAGAAGGTTTAAAAATAATTACAGATATTTTTGTTTGAAAAAGAAAAATTATCTTAAAGGGACACTGAACCCAAAAAAATTTCTTTTGTGATTCAGATAGAGCATGCAATTGTAAGCAACTTTCTAATTGACTCCTATTATCAAATTGTCTTCATTCTCTTGGTATCTTTATTTGAAATGCAAGAATGTAAGTTTAGATGCTGGCCCATTTTTGGTGAACAAACTGGGTTGTTCTTGCTGATTGGTGGATAAATTCACCCACCAATAAACAAGTGCTTTCCATGGTCTGAACCAAAAAATAGCTTAGATGCCTTCTTTTTCAAATAAAGAAAGCAAGAGAACAAAAAAAATTGATAATAGGTGTAAATTAGAAAGTTGCTTAAAATTGCATGCTCTATTTGAATCACAAAAGAAAAAATTTGGGTTCAGTGTCATTTTAAGTTTAGTAAACTTAAAGGGAGATGAAACCCAAAATTTGTCTTTCGTGATTCAGACAGCACATACAATGTTTAACAACTATTCAATTTACTTCTATTATAAATTTTTCTTCATTCTCTTGGTATCCTTTATTGAAGGAGGAGCAATGCACAGCTCCTATACCTGCAGAGGTATGTTTTTTTTTAACAAAGGACACCAACATAACTAAGCAAATGAGATAATTTGGAAAGTTGTTTAAAATTGTATGGTCTATCTGAACTATGAAAGAAAAAAATGGGTTTCATGTCCCTTTAAAAGGTCAGTAATTGTAATAAAAAAAGCACAAAGCTCTACAGCTTTGCACAGATATTGACTTTATTACAAATTAACAATGTTCTCTTTAAAGGGACAGTCAAGTCCAAAAAAAACCTCATAATTCAAATAGGGCATGTCATTTTAAACAACTTTCCAATTTACTTTTATCACCAAGTTTGCTTTGTTCTCTTGGTATTCTTAGTTGAAAGCTAATCCTAGGAGGTTCATATGCTAATTTCTTAGACCTTGAAGGCCACCTCTAAGCTGAATGCATTTTGACCACTAGCTCATGCACGTGAATTTACCGAGGAGTGAGCACTGATTGGCTAAAATGCAAGTCTGTCAAAAGAACTGAAATAAGGGGGCAGTCTGCAGATGCTTATATGCAAGGTAATTACAGAGGTAAAAAGGGTATTATTATAATTGTGTTGGTTATGCAAAACTGGGGAATGGGTAATTAAGGGATTAGTTATATTTTAAAACAACAAAAATTCTGGTGTTGACTGTCCCTTTAACACCTTGAAATTACAATATTGTTTTGCAGTTTTACAACAAATTAACAAATCAGCAGAGCCTGAGGATTATAAAAACAGATTAACACCTTGTTTGCTGTAGTTGTTGTCAAAAAACTCTACTTACCACTTTTCTTATTGGGAGAAGCCAATCAGGATTTGATTCTATAGATAACAGGAGTTGCTACTGTCATTGTGTTAATACATTCACCACTGTTTGGCCTCAGCAGAAATGATAAGATAACAAACAACACATTTGCAAGGTATACAGTATATGAGGCAGGGTTGGCCTTGTGAAGACTGCCATGTGCTCTTTCTGTTTTCAAGAAAGGGATAGCAACACTTTTCAGAATAAATTACAGGTAAATGGGGCAAAATAAATATTAAAAGTATATTGCAAAGTTATTTTAATATGCATAATTAAGTCATTAATAATACTGTCCTTTAAAATATATCTTTCAGACCACTGTGAGTCCTCTTTTCTTTACTGATTAGCATCTAATAACCCTTTGTGCGGTTTCCACTTGTTGCGTGGTGTTCCTCTGTCTGCTATGGATGCTAATACAGCACATGCAGACCAGAGAACTAACACGATCATTTCAACAAGTGTCTTTACTTCTCTATAAGTGGCCCAAGGAATCTTACAGGGAGAGACAGACACTAAATTGTAGTATACTCAGGATTATTATGGTGATGTCAGGATTTGCCCGTATGTTGCATAGACCCTTAAAATACATCTATGCTGCCCAGTTCCATCCACAAATCTCACTGCCCTCTGCCCACCCATCTCTACCCTACTAAAGTGGGCCCCCTTTTAGACAGACCCTTTGTCCTAGGCCTCCTTCTCCCATAGGGTTACTCCACAGCAGATGTCCCCAACAATAAACCTCTATAGTCCTGGAGGTGCCCCATCTCCCCCATCACAGTGAGTACGTATAGCAGGCTGCACCATTTCTTATAATGAACATACACACAGAGTACCACAATGCCTATTGCATATGAATGCACATGGTCATGAAGGCTTTGGCTGTATGCCAGTGCAGCGATACCGCACTTCCATACAGATTGTGCCCTATAGCAGTGCTGAAACCATCATTTTTTTTCCTTACAAATACAATGTTGGCATGGAAGTACATCAAATCAGTGTGCAACAGACAGTACTCTTAGCATGCTTTCAAACGTGTCATTTAAAAGAACATTAAACTCAAAAAACATATTTTGTGCAGCAATAAACTGTATTAAAGGTCATGCACATTCTTTTTATATGCACGCTTTCTGAGGCTCCAACCTCTACTGAGTATATGCACATATGCATTTTTGGATTGTCTGATGACTGTCACATGGTACAGGAGGGAACATTGGGTTAACTTGGAAATTTGACTGTAAATATGCTACTGCTTATTTAAAGTAAGTGCTATTGTGTTGTCCTTATTATATATTTGTCAGTTATGCAATGTTACTGTAATTAGTGGGGGTTTTTAACTATTTTTGGTTAAAGGGACATTCTGTTCAAAATTGAAATGCACATAGATTAATTACATCTTTAGAAAGAAACATATTTACAATATACATATAGTGACAAAAATGTGTCTAGTTAATAGTATCACTATTTAAGTGTTAATATTTTTTTCTCTGCACATGAATGTGAAGAATGGCTACATATTCTCAGTGCATCAGCATTTTAAATACTGCAGCTGCACAGAGCGCCAGTGGGGCTTGTATCATGTCAGCAATTAACAAATAGACTCATTACCAGATTATATAAAATGCTGGTTCACAGGGCTTATAGAAGTGCACTCTTGAAACAGCTATAGCTTTTACTAGAAGGATTTTTGCTAATACATGTATATTATTATTATTATTATCAGTTATATGTAGAGAGCCAACAGATTCTGTATATTGCAAAAATGCTTCTATTGAAAACTTAAAAGCACCCCTGTGGATTCCAATTTTGTCTGAAATATCCTTTACGTTAAAGCTCATTAAACTGATAATGAAATTATCAGGAAATCCATGAACGTTCGTGCACAGTGGCTAACAACACACCTCCGCATTAATAATTTCATAAAAATGTTTTAGTAAGTACAGTAATATCCTTTTTTTCATATAATAAAAACTATAATACATTTTAAAATCCCCCTTTTTAAAGGCAACAGAACTAAAAATGACTTTAATGCCCCTTTAATATGAAGCCCTTCGGAAAAAGAAGACATTATAAAATGATAAAAAAAAAAAGATAGCACTTACAAAATGATAGACATTAAAAGTGTGAATTTATCAGTCTGGTAGCAAAACGGTTTAAAACAGACATTTAGATGACTTTTGTAGCAAGTAAAAAAAAAGATGAAGGATTAAATCAAGAAGAAAACGGGCTCCTTTTTGAAGAAATTTGCTAAGCACTGAATCTTTTTTAACCAAAGCTAATAATATAAATTTTGTCTCATAAAATAAATAAAAAAAATGTCCTTCAAGTCTCCATGACTAATCACACATTTTTGACCTGCAATGAATGACCCATTAATCAATAACGAACACATCTGGCGAACAACAAATCTGCCAAATACAGCATTGTTCATATCTGCAAGCTGCAAATACTGTATGCTCAAGGGAACCATATATCACTGCAACATTTAGCTCATTCTCAAGACAGTGTTTTCTTCTGTATGACTGCTCAGCAAAGTAGTGCAGCAACTATAGTGACTGTTCACAAGATGCACCCACAATGCTTTGCACATAATGCCGTTATGTTACATCACTAATACAACTTGTGGCTGCAATGTATTGTCTAGAACCATGTCCTTACATTAAAGAGACACTGTACAGTATAATTAAGTTCCCCTTAATGTGTTTACAATTATTTGTTATACTTGCTGCAGAGAATTAAACGACCAATAAATACAGTACATTTTCATAATCAACAAATGCATTATAAAAAGACAATGCAATAGCACTTAGTTTGAACTTCAAATTCAAAGTAGTAGATTTTTTTTCTCACAAATCTCAATTATGTCTATTTCCACTCCCTCTGTATCATGTGACAGCTATCAGCCAATAATAAATGCATATACGTATAGCCTGTGAATTCTTGCACATCCTCAGTAGGAGCTGGTGACTCAAAAAGTGTAAATATAAAGGACTGTGCATATTTTGTTAATGGAAGTAAATTGGAGAGTTGTTTAAAATTGCATGCTCTTTCTGAATCATGAAAGTTTAATTTTGACTTGAGTGTCCCTTTAATGGAAAGGAGAAAAAAAAACCTTTTTTTGTATTTGAAATAGCTGGTTTTGCTCATTAAAACCATCACCTATTGTCCTCAAGGACATGCCAATGTAAATGTAATGAGCCTGCAGGAAGAAAAGACCAGATCATGTTATATCTCTTTATATATACAAAGCCTAATTGTTAGGTATTAAAATGTTAAAAATTGGTGGTGAGCTCAGAGAGCAAAAACAGCTTCTTCAGATAGAAAAATCTCACACCCCCTGCTGGGAGGTTAATTTGTGCTGATGCCTCTTGCATAGCTTTTCTGCAGAAAATACAGCAGTATCTAAAAATTCAAAAATAAAAGTTAATGTTTCATTTTCCTACCAGACAATTTTTGTGTTCTAAAAAATGTTTTATTGACAAGTTTAAAGAACAATCACACCTATAACTTTTATATAAAATCTATCTGGTTCATGTATTGTGTATAATCTATTTTGCATACAGTGTGACTAACCAATGTTAATAAAAACTGTGTGCTGAAGTCTAAATATAGAAAGAAAAAAAATACCTCAGCACATAAAATTTTTCCAGAGGACGAAATGTGTGAACTGTTGCACACAATACATATACAGAATGAATCACAGGATCCCACGGTGATATGAGGTTTCTCATTTGCCAGTTTCCTTACAACAATGTAAAGTGGTTAATAGTTTAACCCTTTTGATGGCAGAGAGCGTTCAGCAACAGAGGGGTAAATGCCAAAAAACACTTGAAGATGGTCTCTTTTAGACGTGCAAAAATTAATAATGGCCACGGTTTGCAGCATTCGGTTCAACTATAGGTACAAACCCCCAAAATCCAGAATTCCAATGATTTCTGAAATCCAAATGTTTTAATTAATATTTTTTTTCAAATAAAGTCATCACAAATTACTATTTCCACTTCCTGTAAGTCACAATCTTCTCTGTCTGTGTCTTTGGTTTGGTTTTTGTGCCCTAACATTTAAATGATAGTCTATATTTATTTAAAACAACAAATGTTACCTTTCTGATTACAGTGCTGAGGGTACTATGTATACAAAGGTATTAAATATAATATAAAAATACCTTTAGGTTACATGTATAAGCTGTATAATGACATGAAAATATCACCTAAATGACATAAGGAATTGTTGTTTACATTTTGGTCCCATCCCCTCTCCAAACTGCTCCATTGTACAGATGCAAATATACAAATAATTAAAAATACAACCTATTCTGAAATCCAAACCTTTTCCCAGTCCCAAACAGTTTGGAAAAAGGGGTTTCTACACTATATATATATTTATATACCCTAGCGCAGTACAGTGCAGCTCCAAATAGGCGGAGATATATGTATGTAAATTTAGCCACCAATTACCAAGCGCAACACAGGTGATGAACCAAAAATGGGCTTAGCTTAGATTCCTGCTTTTTCAAATATAGATAGCAAGCGAACAAAGAAATTTGATAATAGGAGTAAATTAGAAAGTTGCTTAAAATTGTATGCTCTATCTGAATCATGAAAGAAAAAAAAATGGGATTAGTATCCCTTTAAGTAACTGGAAGTATTTGCAAACGTAGGGTGACTATGAATAAATGCTATGCAAATGAACACATTCTGATTTATTAACCTTTTCCACACAAGTGTGGCTTTTGGTGTTCCAGGATGTGGCATAAACAAAGCAGGCTGTTTGAACTGCAAATATTTTAACCTAAATGTAAGCCAGTGGCCATTATAATGATAAAAGTGTTAAACATCTAAAAAGTTATGTGTAACAATAGACACCTTTAAAATTGATACTACAGAGCACACAAACATCCTGCAAGTTGTTTAAGAAAGCTGGTCGAAATATATAAACACAAATGTGAAAGAGCACATGCACCACAGAATGCATAATTTTTATTATGGCACCTGCTAAATGTACCTGTTTTCATGCTGTGCTAATATAGATCAATTTGTAGTTTAAAGCTATGATGTAACTGAGGGTAGGGCATAAATAGTCACATGATGTGACAAGAACCACAGCTCTCAGCACCTCTCATTCATAATCATTTTGCTCCCAGGGGATATAAAAAATGCATTTCCCTTACAGTACAGGACAGACAGGTGTAAATCTAAAAGTGAATGCTGCTTGAGTACTGTCATCTATGAAATTAGCACTACTCCTGCTATAGTTTTTGCCTCAATTTGTGATGTCAAAATCTTTTTGTTGGGATTTGAATAGGATACTGACCTATGTTAGGTGTGAGATTGTCAATATTATAGCAAGTTCTGCTCAATAATCAAGAAAACTGCACTAGAAACCTCTCCCTGTAATAATCAATTTCTGATTTATGTGCCACCTTTGCCAATCAGACGCTAGTGCCAATCACAGGCCACATAACCTGAAGCAGCAAAAGATGGGGGGGGGGGCATTTCAGAAGTTCATCTTCCACATGTTTTCAAGGGATAAACACATTCTAAAGAATGGAATTCATTTTAAAATGCTTAAAATAACTTGCTCAAGTTCAGCTAAGGCTAATTAGCCCCAGCTTAGTTTACACTAGAATGTCCCTGCTGACTGCAGAAATTTGCACCCCAAAAAGAACAATTTAACAACATATAGTATGCAAAGAAGTAGCTCTCAGCTGCCTACTGAATCTCCTTTATAGATTATGAAGAAGTTGTAAATGTCTTTCATAATTCTGATAAAGCATGAAATCCAATATAACTTCCAGTATCAAATCAAATTCATTCTCTCATCCTTTCTTGAACATATCTAGATATGCTCAGGAGCATACACGTGCCAAGCGCACTACATGGCAGCAACATTTTTTTTATAGTTTGCTGTACCTGAATCATTAAAATTTTAATTTAGAGTTTTATGTTGCTTTAAATTGATGTAAATATATTTTCCTATTAGTACAAATATATATTTTTTTCTTTAACAACCTTTTAATAAAGTATTTGTGAAATTAGTGCATGACAAAGTTGCCGGGCATAAGTAGCACTCCTAAAACCAGGAATAGTGGTCCCTGGAGGTACTTAGAGAAGGGTGTGCAGCACTGCGGGACTGCTCCGGACCTCTCCTCAGGTTCCCAGCTCTCAGGACCTGTCACAACATTAGATAGTTAAAGGGACATTATGTTAAAAAAAAATATGCTCTTGTTTATTAGAGCATGTCATTTTAGATCCATATAGTTAAAGTATCGCTCTGAAGCTGCTGTGAACTGTTGGTCCTAAGTAGAACCTGCATCTGATCCAAACAGCAGCCCTAGTCGCATGACTCATCTGTGTAATTAGCGCTGTTTATATGCTCAGCACAAGTTTCTTCTCTGTGGCTACCAAGTGACACTTTAACTGTGTTTAACAAATTTGCAGGGGTAGAATTGCAGGATCGATTGTGATAAAATCACATGCTCTAATGAATAAGAGTGTGTCATTTTTATTTAAAGGACAAGTAAATACAGTCAATTTGCTTAATAAATGTTAAGGGTTAAATACATAGTCAAAGCTGTGGTACTGTGCCAGTCTAGCAGAGGATACAGCTAGTGAGCAAATGAGAAGTAAATATACATGTCCATGCTCCAATCACTGGTCATATACTCATCAGGACAGAATGGGGGTCGTCTATACATAGTAGTAAAAGAGAGGAATTTTGTTTAAAAATAAAATGCTCTAATGATTTCCTTTTTAAAGGGACATATAAAAATATCTCAAAATATTGCAACAGACACTAATTACATTTTTTTCCAGGGCAGCATACAAAATATATTTGGCAGTTATGAGGTTAAAGTAAACACAGATGACTATACATTATGCTAAGGAATGCAGAGAGTTATGTCATGACATACATAGAAGTTTCATACCTCAGGCAGTGATACCACCCCAGTCTGCTGTCATATACGTCATTAAATGTATTCCCAGCTGCTGACGTACACATTATCTGTGTCTCTACAATCACTGCCCCAGGCCCATACAGATTTCTGCTCTAACATTTCCTTGAGTCCTGTGGGATAAATTTCATGTTTATTACAGGATCTTCGGTCATCTCATTAATTTTTACAACTAGCGTGAGATTAAATGACAATGACATTTAATCCTGTATACAGGAGTTACCTATTCAGAGAGATAGGATTTCACACACCTCATTACAAAGCAAACCATAAAACACTGAATCTAACAATATTCTGCCATAGCCTTAGGATTGGAAACAATTCAACTACGTAATGGTATGTGCCAATTTCACAAATACTTTATTAAAACAGTTGACAACGACAAAATATTGTATTTACACTGAGGAGCAGCCTACTTAGGTTCGTCCTTTAACAAAGAATACCAAGAAAACTATGTAAATTGGATTTTATTAATTGCGTGCTGTATCTGGGCCATGAAAGTTTAATTGAGTTTCCTATTCCTTTATTAAAAGAGAAGATAGTTTTCGTTTGGTTTTCTTTTTTTTCTTCTTGGAGATACCTCCCCATCAAATTTGTGAAAACAGAAATTTAGGTAAAATAAGTTTAAAGGGACAGTATACTGTAAAATAGTTTTTCCCTTAATGTGTTTACAATTGTTTTTTTTACCAACTGCAGAGTAAAAAATTTATGAAAATTAGCTTTTTAAGGCTTATTTGTGTATATTAAAGCTCTGATTTTGTGTTTTGAAGCCACAGCCTAATAAAATGGGTTGAGCTTGTAGGTATAATCCGATCTCATTACTGTATCACATTGTGCAAATAACATAATTTATGCTTACCTGATAAATTCCTTTCTTCTGTAGTGTGATCAGTCCACGGGTCATCATTACTTGTGGGATATTAACTGCTCCCCTACAGGAAGTGCAAGAGGATTCACCCAGCAGAGTTGCTATATAGCTCCTCCCCTCTACGTCACCTCCAGTCATTCGACCAAGGACCAACGAGAAAGGAGAAGCCAAGGGTGTAGTGGTGACTGGAGTATAATTTAAAAAATATTTACCTGCCTTAAAAAACAGGGCGGGCCGTGGACTGATCACACTACAGAAGAAAGGAATTTATCAGGTAAGCATAAATTATGTTTTCTTCTGTTAAGTGTGATCAGTCCACGGGTCATCATTACTTGTGGGATACCAATACCAAAGCAAAAGTACACGGATGACGGGAGGGATAGGCAGGCTCTTTATACAGAAGGAACCACTGCCTGAAGAACCTTTCTCCCAAAAATAGCCTCCGAGGAAGCAAAAGTGTCAAATTTGTAAAATTTGGAAAAAGTATGAAGCGAAGACCAAGTTGCAGCCTTGCAAATCTGTTCAACAGAGGCCTCATTCTTAAAGGCCCAAGTGGAAGCCACAGCTCTAGTGGAATGAGCTGTAATTCTTTCAGGAGGCTGCTGTCCAGCAGTCTCATAAGCTAAACGAATTATGCTACGAAGCCAAAAAGAGAGAGAGGTAGCAGAAGCTTTTTGACCTCTCCTCTGACCAGAGTAAACGACAAACAGGGAAGACGTTTGTCGAAAATCTTTAGTTGCCTGTAAATAAAATTTAAGGGCACGAACTACATCCAGATTGTGCAAAAGACGTTCCTTCCTCGAAGAAGGATTTGGGCACAAGGATGGAACAACAATCTCCTGATTGATATTCCTGTTAGTGACTACCTTAGGTAAGAACCCAGGCTTAGTACGCAGAACTACCTTATCCGAGTGAAAAATCAAATAAGGAGAATCACAATGTAAGGCTGATAACTCAGAGACTCTTCGAGCCGAGGAAATAGCCATTAAAAATAGAACTTTCCAAGATAACAACTTTATATCAATGGAATGAAGGGGTTCAAACGGAACACCCTGTAAAACGTTAAGAACAAGGTTTAAACTCCATGGTGGAGCCACAGCTTTAAACACAGGTTTAATCCTGGCCAAAGCCTGACAAAAAGCCAGAACGTCTGGAACTTCTGACAGACGCTTGTGTAACAGAATGGACAGAGCTGAGATCTGTCCCTTTAAGGAACTAGCGGATAACCCCTTTTCTAAACCTTCTTGTAGAAAAGACAATATCCTAGGAATCCTAACCTTACTCCAAGAGTAACCTTTGGATTCGCACCAATATAGGTATTTACGCCATATTTTATGGTAAATCTTTCTGGTAACAGGCTTCCTAGCC
Organism: Bombina bombina; assembly: GCF_027579735.1. NCBI lineage: Eukaryota > Metazoa > Chordata > Amphibia > Anura > Bombinatoridae > Bombina > Bombina bombina. The sequence continues at coordinate 1,489,633,570 of NC_069499.1, read as the reverse complement.
TGTATTAAGGTATCAATAACTGACTCAGAAAAACCACGCTTTGATAAGATCAAGCGTTCAATTTCCAAGCAGTCAGCTTCAGAGAAGTTAGATTTTGATGTTTGAAAGGACCCTGAATCAGAAGGTCCTGTTTCAGAGGTAACAACCAAGGTGGACAGAATGACATGTCCACCAGATCTGTATACCAAGTCCTGCGTGGCCATGCAGGCGCTATTAGAATCACTGATGCTTTCTCCTGTTTGATTCTGGCAATCAATCGAGGAAGCATCGGGAAAGGTGGAAACACATGAGCCATCCTGAAGGTCAATGGTGCTGTCAAGGCATCTATCAGGACCGCTCCCGGATCCCTGGATCTGGACCCGTAGCGCGGAAGCTTGGCGTTCTGTCGAGACGCCATGAGATCTATCTCTGGTTTGCCCCAACGTCGAAGTATTTGGGCAAAGACCTCTGGATGAAGTTCCCACTCCCCCGGATGAAAAGTCTGACGACTTAAGAAATCCGCCTCCCAGTTCTCCACTCCCGGGATGTGGATTGCAGACAGGTGGCAAGAGTGAGACTCTGCCCAGCGAATTATCTTCGATACTTCCATCATTGCTAGGGAGCTTCTTGTCCCTCCCTGATGGTTGATATAAGCTACAGTCGTGATGTTGTCCGACTGGAACCTGATGAACCCCCGAGTTGCTAACTGGGGCCAAGCCAGAAGAGCATTGAGGACTGCTCTCAATTCCAGAATGTTTATTGGAAGAAGACTCTCCTCCTGATTCCATAGTCCCTGAGCCTTCAGAGAATTCCAGACAGCGCCCCAACCTAGTAGGTTGGCGTCTGTTGTTACAATTGACCAGTCTGGCCTGCTGAATGGCATTCCCCTGGACAGATGTGGCCGATAAAGCCACCATAGAAGAGAATTTCTGGTCTCTTGAATGGAATGAAGGACACGGCATGCACTTTGAAGTTTTGTTAACCTGTCCTCTGTCAGGTAAATCTTCATTTCTACAGAATCTATCAGAGTCCCCAGGAAGGGAACTCTTGTGAGTGGAAAGAGAGAACTTTTCTCTTCGTTCACTTTCCATCCATGCGACCTTAGAAATGCCAGTACTATCTCTGTATGAGATTTGGCAGTTTGAAAGCTTGAAGCTTGTATCAGTATGTCGTCTAAGTACGGAGCTACTGAAATTCCTCGCGGTCTTAGTACCGCCAGAAGAGTGCCCAGAACCTTTGTGAAGATTCTTGGAGCCGTAGCCAGTCCGAATGGAAGAGCTACAAACTGGTAATGCCTGTCTAAAAAGGCAAACCTTAGATACCGGTAATGACTTCTGTGAATCGGTATGTGAAGGTAAGCATCCTTTAAATCCACTGTGGTCAAGTACTGACCCTCTTGGATCATGGGCAAAATTGTTCGAATAGTTTCCATCTTGAACGATGGAACTCTTAGGAATTTGTTTAGGATCTTTAAATCCAAGATTGGCCTGAAGGTTCCCTCTTTTTTTGGGAACTACAAACAGATTTGAGTAAAACCCTTGTCCTTGTTCCAACCGCGGAACTGGATGGATCACTCCCATTAATAAAAGATCTTGTACGCAGCGTAGAAACGCTTCCTTCTTTGTTAGGTTTGTTGACAACCTTGACAGATGAAATCTCCCTCTTGGGGGAGAGGATTTGAAGTCCAGAAGGTATCCCTGAGATATGATCTCTAACGCCCAGGGATCCTGAACATCTCTTGCCCAAGCCTGGGCGAAGAGGGAAAGTCTGCCCCCCACTAGATCCGGTCCCGGATCGGGGGCCCTCAATTCATGCTGTCTTAGGGGCAGCAGCAGGTTTTCTGGCCTGTTTGCCCCTGTTCCAGGACTGGTTAGGTTTCCAGCCTTGTCTGTAGCGAGCAACAGCTCCTTCCTGTTTTGGTGCAGAGGAAGTTGATGCTGCTCCTGCTTTGAAATTACGAAAGGAACGAAAATTGGACTGTCTAGCCTTGGCTTTGGCCTTGTCCTGAGGCAGGGCATGACCTTTACCTCCTGTAATGTCATCAATAATCTCTTTCAAGCCGGGCCCGAATAAGGTCTGCCCTTTGAAAGGAATATTAAGCAATTTAGATTTAGACGTAACATCAGCTGACCAGGATTTTAGCCACAGAGCTCTGCGTGCCTGAATGGCGAATCCTGAATTTTTAGCCGCAAGTTTAGTTAAATGTACTACGGCATCTGAAATAAATGAATTAGCTAACTTAAGGAATTTAAGTTTGTGTGTGATGTCATCTAGTGTGGATGATTGAAGTGTCTCTTCCAGAGACTCAAACCAAAATGCTGCTGCAGCCGTGACAGGAGCAATACATGCAAGAGGTTGCAATATAAACCCTTGTTGAACAAACATTTTCTTAAGGTAACCCTCTAATTTTTTATCCATTGGATCTGAAAAAGCACAGCTATCCTCCACTGGGATAGTGGTACGCTTAGCTAAAGTAGAAACTGCTCCCTCCACCTTAGGGACCATTTGCCATAAGTCCCGTGTGGCGGCGTCTATTGGAAACATTTTTCTGAATATAGGAGGGGGTGAGAAAGGCACACCGGGTCTATCCCACTCCTTAGTAACAATGTCAGTAAGTCTCTTAGGTATAGGAAAAACGTCAGTACTCGTCGGTACCGCAAAATATTTATCCAACCTACACATTTTTTCTGGGATTGCAACTGTGTTACAATCATTCAGAGCCGCTAATACCTCCCCTAGTAACACACGGAGGTTCTCAAGCTTAAATTTAAAATTTGAAATGTCTGAGTCCAGTTTATTTGGATCAGAACCGTCACCCACAGAATGAAGCTCTCCGTCTTCATGTTCTGCAAACTGTGACGCAGTATCAGACATGGCCCTTGCATTATCAGCGCACTCTGTTCTCATCCCAGAGTGATCACGTTTACCTCTTAGTTCTGGTAGTTTAGCCAAAACTTCAGTCATAACAGTAGCCATATCTTGTAATGTGATTTGTAATGGCCGCCCAGATGCACTCGGCGCTACAATATCACGCACCTCCTGAGCGGGAGATGCAGGTACTGACACGTGAGGCGAGTTAGTCGGCATAACTCTCCCCTCGTTGTTTGGTGAAATATGTTCAATTTGTACAGATTGACTATTTTTTAAAGTAGCATCAATACATTTAGTACATAAATTTCTATTGGGCTCCACTTTGGCATTAACACATATAGCACAGATATCTTCCTCTAAATCAGACATGTTTAACACACTAGCAAATAAACAGCAACTTGGAAATACTTTTCAAATTAATTTACAAATAATATGAAAACGAACTGTGCCTTTAAGAAGCACAGAAAAATATTATAACAGATAAAATAATTAAGTTATAGCATCAATCTTTGTCAGAATATACAGTTTTAGCAAAGGATTGTTCCCCTCAGCAAATGATAACTAACCCAGGCAGCAGAAAAAAAATACACAAATAAACGTTTTTTATATCACAGTCAATACAATCAGCACAGCTCTGCTGTATGATTACTTCCCTCAAAAAAGACTCTTGAGATCCCTGAACTCTGTAGAGATGAACCGGATCATGCAGGAAGAAAATGAACCTCTGACTGAGTTTTTCTGATGCATAGTGAAAGCACCAAAATGGCCCCTCCCCCACACACATAACAGTGAGAGGGATCAGAATCAAAACTATTGCCAAGTGGAAAAAAAGTGCCCAAAACATTTTTTCACCCAGTACCTCAGAGAAAAAAACGTTTTTACATGCCAGCAAAAAAACATTTTACCTCAATAATTAATTGTCATTTAAAACCTATTGCAAGTCCCTGCAAAATAGGTTAAGTCTATGTATACAGTTTAAAAGCCAGAGAAGTACCATTTCCCAGAAAACTGAAGTGTAAAATATACATACATGACAGCCTGATATCAGCTACATCTACTGCATTCAAGGCTGAGTTTACATTATAACGGTATGGCAGGATTTTCTCATCAATTCCATGTCAGAAAATAATAAACTGCTACATACCTCTTTGCAGATTAATCTGCCTGCTGTCCCCTGATCTGAAGTTTACCTCACTCCTCAGATGGCCGAGAAACAGCAATATGATCTTAACTACTCCGGCTAAAATCATAGAAAAACTCAGGTAGATTCTTCTTCAAACTCTACCAGAGAAGGAATAACACACTCCGGTGCTATTATAAAATAACAAACTTTTGATTGAAGATATAAAAACTAAATATATCACCATAGTCCTCTCACACATCCTATCTAGTCGTTGGGTGCAAGAGAATGACTGGAGGTGACGTAGAGGGGAGGAGCTATATAGCAACTCTGCTGGGTGAATCCTCTTGCACTTCCTGTAGGGGAGCAGTTAATATCCCACAAGTAATGATGACCCGTGGACTGATCACACTTAACAGAAGAAATACCTGCTTCTTTATCTTATATCTGTCCTTAAAACAATCACCAGTACTTTGAGAGAACAATGGAAAATCAACATTTTATTACCTTATCTCTGCTTTATCACACTGGGAGTGTAATTTCTTCTGCTGGCTGTGTTTACAAAGCTTATGTATAGCTGGTACGCGCGGCCACAAACTTTCAGAATAGGTGGGGATACCACATGCTAAATCAACAATTTCAAATGCCAATATAAGGGTAAAGGAGCTACTTGTAAACAATTTAATACACTCCAGCAGGTAAAGTGGATCATTGGAAACAAATTAAAGGGGAGAAATTTTTTGAGTAAACTGTCCCTTTAATAATTTGACATTGTTTCTTTGAAAGAACAAAAATGCAGTTAATTAAATATTTTTCTTAACATGTGGTCAATAGTTATGTTGCTATAACTTACTGGTTATACTTATGTATGCTACTTGTTTAATTCAGTATTGTATTTGTATTGAGATGCATTAAAGAATCATTAAAGGGATATGAAACCCACATTTCTATTTTTTATATATTTTGTTTGTGGTTCAGACAGAGCATACAATTTAAAAAAAAAAACTTTCCAATTTACTTCTACTGGGGATCCTAACGCGTTTCAACAAAAGAGACCAAGAGAACAAAGACAAATGTAAAAAACAGAAGTAAATTAGAAAGCTGTTCTATCAGCCAGTGAGCAAATGAGACTCAGGCCTCAAGCATATTTTTGCTAGTTGCAATATCAGTTTAAACAGCTTTAATCTTATTTTTCAAGTAAAAACATTTAGCTTCCTTACTTTTTTGCTTTTTCCCTTAAAACATATAGGGCTAGATTACAAAAGGAGGGCGTGTTATCTTTTGCGTAACCTTGCGCAAAGAAAAAAGCTCAATCTGGTATTGAAAGTAAATAATGAATCTTAACATGACTGAAACAGTTTTTTGGTGTGCCCCATACTGCAAGGAGAGCTATTAGCATGACTATTACACTTGGATTAATGGGACAGTTTACTTGAAAAATGTTATTGTTTAAAAAGATAGATAATCCCTTTATTACACATTGCCCAGTTTTGCATAAACAACACGATTATATTAATACACTTTTTACCTCTGTGATTACCTTGTATCTAAGTCTCTGCAGACTGCCCCCTTATCTCAGTTCTTTTGATAGACTTGCATTTTAGCCAATCAGTGCTTACGGGAGTGACACATATGAACTAGCACTGTCTAACTGTAAAATACTGTAAAAATGCACTGATATAAGAGGTAGCCTTCAACTGCTTAGAAATCAGTTTATGACCCTACCTAGGTTTAGCTTTTAACACAGAATACCAAGGGGCCGATTTACTATGCCCCAAATGGGGCCAACTCGCCCTGTTTCCACGCGAGCCTTCAGGAGTTAAGAAGCAGCGGTCTGAGCACCGTACAGCAATCATCCCGATCAAATATGATCGGGTTGATTGACACCCCCTGCTAGCGGCCGGTTGGCCACGAATCTGCAGGGGGCGGCATTGCACAAGCAGTTCACTAGAACTGCTTGTGCAATGCTGAATGCCGACAGTGTATGCTGCCCACATTCAGCCATGTCTGTCGGACATGATATGCTACAGCGTATAATGTCGGACAGACATCGTTAAATCGGCCCCCAAGAGAACAAAGCAAATTTGATGATAAAAGTAAATTGGAAAGTTATTTAAAATTGCATGCCCTATCTGAATCACGAACGTTTAATTTTGACTAGACTGTCCCTTTAAGTTAAGCGTTGTACACAAGCGCAATCCAAAATACAGCTTTAAAATGTAATGCTTTTCAAACACTTGACGTAAACCACTATAGTATAGTACAGAGCTGCATGAAGCACCTCACTACTTGGAATTGTGCATGAATAACATCTGACATGAATTTTATTGTGAGCCCCCTAAAAGTATTTAGCACCCCCATGCTATACAACATGCAGATGTTAGCACTCCCTATCTCTCAAGCGATAAAATATTACTTTAGAGTGCAACTAGAAGCGCTATTGATTGCACTCAAGCAATGTCATCGTACAATAACACTAATATTTTTGTGCTCTACTTGCAATCTAGGTCATAAAGTGAGATTGGGAATTTGTAAAAAAAAAAAAAAACAGAACAGTTTGAGTTTTGACTGTTAGATTTAAATTAACATATACCAGAACAACTGTTTTTTGGAAATCATGTTCTGTACATAATAATGAACCAGGACAGTAATTTCTGAACAAGCAATTTCAAACACCACTTCCGAGCAGTTGAACAAGTGCAAGTTTGCAAGACACACAATTGCTAAAAAATAACAGGAAGAATAACACGACCTTAGAGAAGAGTTAACTAGAGGTCTATTGTTATTTTTTTTACTTTTTAGAATGTTTCCTGTATAGAGCTCCATGTAAGAGCACAGTGTCATCCAAGGCCAACATATAGGGGCCGATTTATCAAGTGTCTGGCGGAAACGATCCGCTGTAGCGATAATTTAATCGGCCCCATAGTGATCAGTATGACATATTTAACCCTTTGCTGCCATAGGGAGATGCAAAGCATAGGATGTTTATAGGGAAATACTGATTAAAGGGACAGCTTACCATAAAATAAGTTTATTATTATATTATATTATTATATTATTAAAATAAGTTTATTCTTAATGTGTTTACAATGACTTGTTATACTAGCTAAAGAGTTTAAATGTATGAGTTATCGTTAAGGTTTATTTTTGTAAATTAAATTACTTAAACCACACCCCAATAAAATTAGCTGAACTTGTAAGGAAGGATAAACCTCCTTATCTATCTAATTATTTACACAAAGCCTTTACTCAAAGATCAATACTAGAGAGAACAATGGAAAATAAATGTTTTAGTACGTCTCTATCACACTCCCACTGGGAGTGTGATTTAATCTAAAGCTTCTTGTTTACATAGCTTTTCTATAACTATAAACCTGAAGTTTTCAGTGTAGGTGGAGATACAACTGGCTAATAAAGGTAAAGGTGCTGTTTACAAACAATTTAATATACTCCAGCAGGTAAAATAGATAATTGGGAACACATTAAAGGGGAGAAAATATTACAGTACACTGTCCCTTTAACAACAGAAACCTATATTAAATTATAGTTTTTTAACCTCTTCATCTAATTGGACATAGGTACTATGTAACATACTACTTTGCTCAGTGTACTGTGTTGACGTAGCACCTACGTTCAACACTCTGGCGCATGCTTTGACAGTGGAATCTGCAGCCAGGAGCAGAAGGCATCTTCCTTCATATGGTAAGGAAGATCTGATTGTTCTCCTTTTACCTTATGAAGGGATCCCAGAGAAGCTTTTACAACCATTTTTGTTATGACTGCACAAGCGGTATGTAAATAATTTCAGTGAGAGACCAAAAGTTTATGAAAAAGTTAACAATTGTTTGAATATGATCGCATTTGACCAAAATGGGCCTAGATCATTACCTTGGGTTGTCTACTAAAAAAAAAATAGTTTTGGTAGGTAAATAAAAAAGGCTCTATTTCTGTTTAAATGAAGTGAAAGGAAAAATGCTACAAATTCTCAGGTATTTTGAGCAGATTTTTCTCTTAAATTCCCAGTAGCGAAGGAGTTAAAACCAAGGCATTCTGGCTCCAGTCTCAAAGCATATGCAGAAGCTTATGTCTATACACACAGGGGACTGACAATCAAAGGCAAAGAACCCAAGCGGCTACTAAATATAGGAAAGCTGGAATTTTAAAGGTATACAGCCACAAGGTTTTGGCCACATTTGGCCAAGATCGTCGAGTTAAGAATCAAATGGACAATGATCTTTCTGTTGCCCAGAAAATCCCACAGCAACAAATTGGCCAGCAACATTGTAACCATTTTCACTGTTTCTTGTCTTCATGGATAGTTTTAAAGGTAAAGATTGGGATTAGGTTTAAAGGAACATTGTGCTGCTCAAAAAAAAAACTTTAAAAAAACGTTAACATTGTTGTATGAAAAAAAAATAGAAATACAAGTGGTCTAACTAAAAGCAACATAGCAGCATCACGTGTACTTCCTGCTAATGCTTATTGGCTAATATGAACAAATGCTTACTGTACCTGTTATCCTATGAGCATTCACAGGAATTAACAATCAGCCAATAAGCATTAGAAGGAAGCAGGCAAATTATATTGCTGTTTCACTTTCAATCAAAGAAAATAAGTGCCCGGTAGCTAAAAATACTCTTAAAAACAGGGGCACTTTTATTCATTAAACTTTACATTGAAGCTTCTTTTTAAAAATACTTCCCTTTTCTGGAAAGCAGACCGGCGTTCCCCCGCCCGCAGCTCCTGCTGTAGTTAGCAGATCGATGACGAATCCGGCTTGCTCCAATCGTTGCGTTGCCCCACGAGCTGAGCGCCAAAGGGGTCACGTAACAATCGCTGGTATGATTTCCATAAAGAAAAGTTAAGTATTTTAAAAAAGAAGCTTCAATGTAAAATTTAATGAATTCATTAAACTTTACACTCACTTATTCATTAAACTTTACATTCACTTTAATATTTTCAGACCAAAAAAGGGTATTTTAAATGCTGATCTTTCATATGGATGATAGGAAATGTATTTTTTAAGACTGGGATGCATTAACCACTTAAATGCCAGAGGGGAACGCAACATATTGCAACAACAAATAGATTTTGATGATAAACAACAGAAGAACCATTAAGTCTGCCCATATTTACTTCTGATTCTGAAATTATATGTCAATATTCTTACTGAGAAACAGGAAACCCCAACATTTTTATTCATGATTTGGATAGAACATACCATTTTAAACTTTTCAATTTACTTGTATTATCACATTAGCTTCATTCTCTTGTTATCCTTTGCTGAAGGAACAGCATTGCACTCCTGGCAGCTAGCTGAACACATCTAGTTAGCCAATCACAAGAGACAAATGTGTGCAGACACCAATCATTACCTTGCTCCCACTAGTGTAGGATATGTGTGTATTCTTTTTTCAACTAGGGATACCAAGAGAACAAAGCACCTTCGAAAATAGAAGCATCTTAAAATGACATGCTCTATCTGAATCATGCAAGTTTAATTTTCCTATCCCTTTAAAAAAACAAAAAAACAGCTTGTTCTCATTCAAATATCTCACAAAAAAAGCCAAATGCTACTTCAGTCACAGACATGTAACATTTTATCCAGCTACATTGCCAGCCCCTGTGATAACAAAGACTCATTTTAAAAGTCCGCACACAGATCTAATTTGCAAGTTTGAGCATATCTGCGTTCCCACAAGGTTTTGATCTTCCCAAGGAATCAAAAAACAATTAGAACACTTTCTGTCTTGATTGTCTGAGTAGCAGATAATACGCTAGAAAGAGAATCATTTAATGGATTTATAAAATGGGATGTTATTAACCCCTTTGCCGCCAGAGTACTGAAGTGCAATACATTGCAATCCTGTCTGGCAGTTGGCTTCTCCAGGCAGCTTAGCTATGTAATTAATTTTGCTTATTTTTGAAAATCATTTTAAAATACGTGCCAGCAATTTTTAAACCATTTTTTTATGCAAACTATTTTTAATTAATTATTTAGCCCTTTAAGGATATGCACAGCTCTCAACCTGTTTTAATTCCATTAAGGAGAAGGTAAAGCCAAAGTTGAACGTTCATGCTTCAATTTTAAACAGCTATTCTGTATGCTAGCGCAGCTATTGGCTAAGAGGTGGAAACATCACCTCATTGAACAAAAGAGGATACGATTAGCAAACTTTTTTACAAAGTCATCACTAAAGGTCCTATTTATTTTTAGTGCTGGAAAATGCTAGCGTTTTTGAAAAGCTAAGATTTACCATCACTTTAATGTTGATAAGTCTAGCTCTTGTCATTTCTCCTAATAATGGTTATCATTTCCTGAAAGACTTCAGAAACTTTGTCTTTAAAGGGACATTATACACTAAATTCTTCTTTGCATAAATGTTTTGTAGATTATCCATTTATATAGCCCATACAGTTTTTTTTAAAATAACATTGCTCTGATTTTCAGACTCCTAACCAAGCCCCAAAGTTTTAGGACAATACGGACGTATACCTACTCCAGCTTGCTGTAAAGGGTCTTTTCATATGCAAAGGAAGGGGGGTGTCTGCTATTTCCCACTTGCAGTGGGTGTTCCAGTAACCTTTTAAACAGAGCTAAACTGGAAGCTTCTAAGTAAGTTTTTAAACGGTTTTATACTGAATTTTTAGATCAGTATCTGTGCATATTATTCTTTAGTAGTGTCTATTACATGCAGTTATATGAAATTTGGTGTAAACTGTCCCTTTAAGTAAATATTTCACAAGACTGCTTGTTCCTACTGTTTGCATTTCATTGGAAGATCTGGCAGCTCTCTGTAATTAGCTGCCAGGTGCATATAATACATGATATATACAGTATATATTATATATATACATAATAGGGCAAAATATATCATTGTACAAGAGGATACTTATGAAATGCCGCCCCTGTTCTGGTGTAAATGTCAATCACCCCAAATGAGCGATTGTCTGTGTTATTGATCTTGCCACATGTAAAGTGGCCGAGAGAAAAAAGAAGCAGTTTTTGTTTCTTTAAGTGTCTGTAAAGTTTTGCCACAAGCTGGATGCCACGTGGGGCACGCAACGATTGGATGAAAATTGATTTGTCATAGCTCAGCTAGATGGAGGATGAAATATGGGCAGAGGAACGGCGGTATGTTTACCTTCACAAAATGATAAATATTTTTCAAATGAAGCGTGTTTGAAAAATGTAATCAATGAAAGTCCCCCTTGTTTTGCAGTCTAATTGTATATACTGTGCGTTAAGTTAGGAAACTTTACAATCACTTTCAATATGTGGAGCAGGCTTGCTTATGTGAACCTGCTCAACATAGCCGGAAAAACTGCAAACGCAGCTTGATAAATTCACCCCCAAAAGAATTAACCACATTTGATGATAGAAGTAAACTTGAAGGTCTCTTAAATTGACATACTCTATTAAAGTCAAGAATGTTTAATTTTGACTTTTATGCTCCTTTAAAGGAACAATCTAATGCTAATTTGTTAGAGCATGTTATTTTTGCACTGATATCCTTTGCCATTTATGTGTTTAACCCGCAGAAAGGAGAAAAGCACATAGGTGAAGTCCTATTTAGGCACCATTGCACAATACAGCTCCTGTGCAGGACACATCTGATGAGCCAATTATGAGCAGAAAACTCACGTAGCCACCAATCAGCAGCCATATCCTGCTTAGGTGCTGCAATGTGAGGCTTCAGTGTGGACGTTTAGCTCACTTTACAGGAGTTAAATACATAAATGGCAGTGGACTTTAGTGCAAAAATAGCATGCTATAACTAATAAGGGCATTTTATTTTTGCATTATAATGTCCCTTTAAGATTAACTGGCCAGGAGCGTAGCCTAAGACGTATACAATGTGCAATCTGAAACCCCAGATTTTCTATAATCCATTAAAACAACTTATTTCATATAAAATATATCTACTGCAGTGATCGACAGATCTATTTAAAAATTAGGAGCCAGTATAGAATATTTAGGAGCCAAACATTTGGAGTCAAACAGTGGTAGTTGCATATAGATATATGGCGAATAATCCAAAAAGTTAGAAGCCAGGGGTAAAATTCTAGGAGCCAATGGCTCCCTGGCTCCTGAATTTGTCTAGCCCTGATTTATTGTGTACAAAGAAAGAAAGACAGAGAGACAGACTAAATAGAGAAACAAACAGAAAGATAACTAGATGATAGATCAATAGATGATTGATAGATAGATAGATAGATAGATAGATAGGCAGACAGACAGATAGTGGTGATGCATACATTTAGACAACAAAAATATTTAGGACTTCAGACAATTAGCAGCTAAAGACACTGACCTATGTTGAACACGGTGGAATATTCCTTTGATTACTTAGTAAGAATTTGTAGCAGGCATTCCTGACTGGCTTCACACTGCTATGTTACTGAAGCTGCAGGTCCTGACTCACTTGTTAGAGAATGAGAATTATAGGGGGCACCCTGGGCAGCCAGCACAGAAACATGATTTCCTAGGATCAGATTACAGAGCAGAGCTAGAAGCTACTCATGTACATTTCTTTGATCCTGTAATACTTGAATAACAAAGCTTGGTTACCAGAGAATAGAGCTGAACTGACACAGAATTCCAGGAAGGTTTCTCTACTGAATGAATGGTCCATTTATGGGACAGGCTATTAGTACTGGGGCTGTATGACAGAGATTATAGATTGTCCAAAGCTTTTACATAGAACATTGCAGCATAATACCGGGGTGGGTCTATACAGGGTGTAAATGTTCACCACAAGGCTAAATTTCAAGGGTGCAGGTGGCACTGGCAGGGCCTTTACTACATAAAGTTAGTTTGCTACATTTTCCCCTTTTTTAGAACATGGGATATGTAAAAAAAAAAAAAAAAATACTGCATCTGCAATGTAAAAAATAACTTCATTATTTCAGAATCGGCAGATGTGTTTTCTGAGATCAGAATTTTTTCTTGTGTGGGCAGAAAGAGAGCTGTTTGCTGTAACAAAGTTGCAGTCTGAAGAACAAACTGATAACTGAGTGAATCAAATCTGTTCCTTCACATACGTGGGGCTGAGAACAAAACTGAACATGGGGGGGGATCCATCTCTTAGAATATGGATTTCAAGGGAAAGCTTACTTTAGGGATTGCAAAGGTCACTACTTACATGATATAAAATGTTAAATATAAAAACCAGCCTAGGGTATATTAAAAAACAAAAGCTATTAACAACTGGATAGCACACGTATGAAGATGATGACAGTGCCCATTTTCTGCCAAAAATGATAGTAAAAAATTGCTAAACAATATGTTGCAGACATATATGGCAGGATTTGTATACACACATACTGTGTGTGTTTTTATCTATATATATATCCGGGTGGCAGAGGTTGCCAGGTGGGGCAGTGTAATGCTTTGCAATATTATAACATTTTCTTTCATTTATAAATGTAAGTTAAGCTTTCCAAAGCACAAATTAATTTCATAATTTAACATCAATTGATTTAATGATAATTTGTGCAAAACCCCCTGCAAAATATTAATATTAGCTGATTTTAGCTTGATATTGTCTTAAATTTTAGCCGGGTGGAGTTCTTATTAAGGGCCAGATTACCCGAGTGATAAGGGGTATATTTTGAAGGTTTGCGCTCTTTGGGCTTACCGCTCGTATTACGAGTTGAAAGCAAACGTGATTGCTAGAATGATAATCGTGACTTCAGAGCTCTGGTTAACGGTTTCACTAAAAAGTGTCACAAAACACATCAAAAATACATTACAAAGTACACTTACACTCATAATAACAACATCTATTAAAAATTATTAAAAATATATATATTGCACACAAAAGTTATAAAGGCTTAAAGTAGAAGATCTTAGGTATTAAAAAAAAGGTAGGCAAAGGGTTTTAACATTGAGAAACATACATATACATTTCTAAAGATGGATATGTTTGTACATTTACATATATATGTCTATATATGGGAACATATGTATTTATATGTGTATATATGTATTTACAGACATATATACACATATAAACACATAAATACATATATATACATTTATAAACATATATAGACGTGCATTGGAGCCCTTTGCCATTAAGTAGATGAAAACATGTAAAAGCATTTTTATGTACTATTCATATTTAATATATTTATTTATGAATAAATAGAACATATTCTGTTATGTGCAAAATATTTGAATATGAAATATTCATATTTTCATGTTGGGTTAGTGCAAATGAGAATATGTGATCGTGTTTGCGCGAGAGTGAGGTATTAGGTTTTTTCCCATTTTTTTTCTTCATTAACTTCTATGGAGAATATGTGAACACGCACGCGATATTCTAACTTTGTTTTTTTGCGCTAGTCTGGTTAACGCTGGAATGAAAACAGTTTAGTTTCAAGTCATAATACGAGCACAAAAATCTTACTTCTAGCACAATAAATGCTCAAGCTGGAGCATTAATTTGCGCTCCACTCGTAAAGTAGCCCTAAATGGGTCCTGAGGAAAACACATAACACTATGGGGTCAATTTATCAAGCTACGGTGGACAGGGGCATACATATGCGCCCCTGTTTGCCGCAGCTCGTCTCTGACGGGCTGAATTCCGCTACCAGAATTCAGAATTGCACAAGAACGCAGTTTTGCGCTCTTGTGCAATGCTGCCTGCGCACAGTCATCAAAGCGCAAGAAGTAGCTGTCAATCTCCCCGGTAGGACGAGACCGGGGAGATTGAAATTCGACACCTAAGAGGTGGCGAAGAGGTTAGGGAAGCAGTGGTCTGATAACCGCTGCTTCATAAATACGGACTACAGGTTCTCTTGTGAGAACCTGCAGTCGTAGAGGGGCGACCCATATATATATATATATATATATAAACTTTAAATAGGGTTGTATTTACAAAAACGTTTTTTTCAATGATTACTTCACAACAAATTGATAAGACATGGCTAATTAACTGTCCAGATTTGCAAAATGTAGAAGCTATGAAAAATCACCTTATTCATGAAACTGTAATGTAAATTCAGATTTTAAAAAAGTCATTGCTATATTTTCACATGAACCAGAAAAAAAAAAAACTATTACAGATACAAAACCCAGGCAATCACAATGAACTATCTATACACATATTAGGCAACATCTTTAATTGTACAAAAAATGTTGGCAATTCCACAGAGCTATTCTAGGTACTCATTGCTTATAACACAGACCCTCATACATTTATAGGCACACAGAAAGAGTCTAATTATGCATAAACATAGTTTTTATTCCACAGGAATGTGTTTCTGGGTTCTACTTTTTTTTTTTTCCAATAATCTTCAGGCACACTGTCTGCCAGTGCCTGTGAGTACAGTTCTTTCCTGATGGGCAGAATATAACGACATTGTTTTTAAAAAGTATTGATCTTAGTCCTAAAGAAAGAACACTGGAGATCTGAGATGTTATTGTTTTCCACCTGGGTAGAACTGTACAATACTGCAATTATTAGACCTTGCAAAGGAAGACATTTAAATCTATATAGATGAAACCATTCCTGGTACCTAAAATAATATTAGCATTCTTAGTCCTTTACTTAAGATGAAGTTCAGTACCCTTCCCCAGTAAGCTCCTATTTTCAGTGTTGTGGAGCTGAAATTGAAGCAGGAAAAGAGTTACTGGAATCTATTAATAGCCCCCCCAAAAAAAAATATAATAATAATAATATGTTCTAGTATTTTCAGGTTACTGAACTCTAAATTTGCACTTTTGTCCTGAAAGTGTGGCATGCAAATATATACCCATATGCCCTTACACTCATGTATAGGGTTAGTGGCAGAACCAGTGGTAACTGGTGGCAGCATCCCATTGGTGATACTATAGGTCCCAGCACTTCCTACAATCAAACACGCTATTTTTCAGTATTATGAATATACAGTATATTTTGGGAAAAAAAGACACTTTGGACTATGCATTGTTTTTCTGTTGTCTTTCTATAGAATGGTATCTCAGCCAAGTCTGAACATTGTTTAAGACTAATTAACACCTTGTTTGCTGCAATTGTTTTCCAATAGTCAAACTCCACCCATCACTTTCCTTAATTGGAGGAGCCGATCAGGGATTGAGTCTGCAGACTACAAGGCTAGTAATAGTCATTAATTTAGTATACATTGAATTGTTATGCAGTAGGGAAAGATATATAGGAGGGTTAACCTTGAGGACTCAGCAGAGTGCATTTACAGTTCTATCCACAATGTTTCAGAGCTAAATTATATGAAAAGAGAGCATAAATAATGACAATATATTGCAATGTCTTTTTATTCGTTATCTAAACATTTTATATTAGGAACCACTTTTTTAACTTGGGGAGATGAGTTGACAAATTTATATCAAACACTGAAGCCACCAGGAACATGCTATCACAGGCCCCTCTGTGCACACCCTCCCTTTTTTTAGTGTGAGCATACTTAGGTACAGGTATAGTGGCCCCCTGTACATATGTACTAAAGATTAGCAGTTAACTCATTGGAATAAAAATAAAGTTCTCTGAATTAGATTGTCAGATCTCCTGTCAATGACAACTGCATGTGTTCCACTTGCATTGTACTTGCATTGTACTTGCTATTGAGGTTGTAAGCTTTACTGCCAATAAACGCTTAAAGGGACAGTCTAGTCCAAAACAAACTTTCATGATTCAGATAGGGCATGTAATATTAAACAAGTTTCCAATTTACTTTTATCACCAATTTTGCTTTGTTCTCTTGGTATTCTTAGTTGAAAGCTTAACCTAGGAGGTTCATATGCTAATTTCTTAGACCTTGAAGGCCGCCTCTTAAGAATGGATTTTAACAGGTTTTTCACCACTAGAGGGTGTTAGTTCATGTTTTTCATATAGATAACACTGTGCTCATGCAAGTGAAGTTACCTGGGAGCTATCACTGATTGGCTAAACTGCAAGTCTGTCAAAAGAACTGAAATAAAGGAGCAGTTTGCTGAGGCTTAGATACAAGATAATCACAGAGGTAAAAAATATATAACTATAACTGTGTTGGTTAAGCAAAACTGGGGAATGGGTAAAAAAGGGATTATCTATCTTTTAAAACAATAACAATTCTGGTGTAGACTGTCCCTTTAACAGGATAAACACTGAAGGTGGCCATACAGATATGCACCCAGGTACCAATGTGGGTACTAAAATCATATTTATCATGCAGTTTTGGGGGTCACATTAACATGTACTGTATATTCATTATGTTATGATATCTTTTAAAGGAACACTAAAGTAAAAACTAAACTATCATGATTCAGATAGAGCACACAATTTTAAAAGACGTTCCAAATTTACTTCCATTATCAAATTGTGCAGTATTTTTAGGTGTACACTTTTCTGAGACACCAGCTTCTATTGAGCGGGTGCAGGATTTCACAGAGTATAGATATATGAGTTTGCTGATAGCTGTCACATGATCGAGGGGGTGGCAAATATGAAATACATTTTGAAATGTCAGAAAAAATCTACTCACTTAAAAATTCAGAGTAAGTGCTATTGCATTGTCTTCTTAGCCACTGGTTAATTATGAAATTCTAATGTAGTTGACTGTCCTTTAAATACATTCAAATAAAAAATATATATAAAATTGTCCCTTTTGAATTCTCGTGACAATGTTTAGAACTCAAACCCTACATTTTAGAGCTTATCAAATCCATGGCTCCAAGCCACCATAACATTTTGGCCTAGCACTATGATTTGTATACCCCATTTCCCTGAGATCACAATGCACAGACCACATTTTAAAGGGCATATTTGCACCCGGGGGACGCTGGCATTGCTCTTTGAATTGCAGCATTTTTTAAACTGTATTTCAAATGTGAGCATGGGACTATATACTATATGTGATTCAAAGTGAAATACTGGAGGGCAAAAGGGCATGGTTCTTCTGCCTGGTGTGAGGCAACAGCATTGTACCTGCATTTTTAGTTACCAAAATAAAACAGTGCTTTGAAAGTGAGATATAGCTATAATTTAACCTCCTGATTGCACAGTTATATCTATGGTAATCAAGTGGTTACTTCACTGCTGCCCATGCATTTCAGACAAGCAAGGGGTTAATTCACTGCTGAACATGGTTTAAGCAGCAGTAATTTATTCCCTTGATTGTCCCTGTGTGTCTGTTATAATCATATTGCTATCTCACTGCTCCAAGTGTTTTCCTGGCAATCAATGTGTTCAATTACTGATAGATAATTAGATATTTTTGAGCAAGCTCCACCATTTTGACATTTTTTTTTATTCAAACTCTGCCCTAAATTGTGAAGGAGGCAACTATCTCATATTTTCTCCAGAATGGAAAATCCCATTTGTTTTAATATGATGGAAAATTAATGGTATTTTTTCTTCCAGGCTACAATATGCAACATAAAACATCACAAAAGGTAATGCAGTTAACTGGATTGAACAAATTGTGCTTGTATGGCAGCCAATCCTGACATCTCTCTTATGTCTGCCTCACTGGTTTCTCATACAGTGTAATAGATTTTTATGGCTTTCTTTGTTGTCTAACTTAACAATTCTGCTTTCTTTATGGAAGGGAATATTGTTGAATGTATTTCTGGTACCAGAACAAAACCAAATGCACTATAATTTGTAATAATATTTCAACAACAAAAAAATCCTCTATTTGCTTGTGCTTAGTTTTGCAACCAAAGGGTAAACTTGTGTTTAAGTCAGTGGGTTGAAACAGAAGTTTAAGTTAAGCCATACTTTTTGAGTTACATATAAAATGTATTTTGGACACCCTATTATAGAAGCCATGTATATTCTTTTAAATATACCGCAGAAAGAGTCCTCAAGTGTTAGGCTAACAAAACATTGTATTTAGTTACCAAGGTAACTCACTTCAACTATGGGAAGCCATGCAGTTTTTAAAACCAAACACTAAATAGGACCATAAGTGACAATCCAATAGTTATAATGATATATGTCTTTATTGAACTACTACTAGTCAAATTAAACCAAAATAACAATCAACTATCTGTTCCAATTATATTACACAAAAACCAAGAAAAAAAAGTGTTATTAAAGGGATACTAAACCCAGTTATTTTTCTTTCATGATTCAGATAGAGCATGCAATTTTAAATAACTTTCTAATTTACTCCTATAATCAAATGTTATTAGTTCTCTTGCTATCTTTATTTAAAAAGCAGGAATATAAAGCTTAGGAGCTGGACCATTTTTGGTTCAGAACCTGAGTTACACTTGCTTATTGGTGGCTAAATGTAGTCACCAATAACCAAGCGCTATCCAGGGTGCTGAACCTAAAATGGGCCTGCTCCTAATTTTTTAATTACTGCTTTTTAAATAAAGATAGCAAGAGAACAAAGAAAACTTGATAATAGGAGTAAATTAGAAAGTTGCTTAAAACTGCATGCTCTATCTGAATCATGAAAGAAAAAAATGGGTTTAGTATCTCTTTAACATTATTAATAACACATTGTATCTGTAAGAGAAATAATGTAGAATATGACTTTTATGGATAACATCTTAGAATGTAGTAAAACATTCAATTTATTGTTATTTACAAATATCTGCAGTCAGTTTTACAGGGAAAGGCTACAGAAGGTGTCCTTAATTCACAGTTCAAAGCACTGCAGCATATATACAGAATGGCTTGGCAGCAACTGTAATTTTGATGTTAATTCTAATAAATAATTTATTTGTACTGGGACAATGTCCTTAAATATGAGTTAGCAGAATAATTATAATTTAGCACTCAAGTTCAGCTGTAACTATCTAAATATTTAATAAGCAAAGAAAGGTTCAAACTACTTTTTTTTCCTTATAAATATATTAGACTAATAGATTGCAAGCTCTTTGGACCAGTTTGCACATATTACCTCTTGTTGGTACATTTGATGTATCCTAGCCAGTTTAATAATGTGTATCCATAACAGAAAACTGAGTCCATCCAGGATAATGAGTTAATCACACATTTATTTAGGGACCAAAGACAGAACTTCTATAAAGATATTAGCAATCTATCTCTATATATATCTAGCTGATATGTTTCCCATATTCATGTTTATATATCTAATTGACCTGATCTACATAGCTGAAATCTTAACTAATGATCAAGTATGGAGAAAAGTTATTTATGAAGGTATTTTACCACATATGGTTAGTGGTATTTCTAATTGTATTTATTTGATACAATAAAACAAAAACAAATATTGAATAAAAAAAATCATTTTAGTAGAAAAGCACTTCTGGATTCAGAAAGAATGTATTTATTATAGCTATAGATGTGCTGTCAAGTTGTAACAGTAATTTGCCGTATTCATGTCACAGCAGTATACAACATTGCTCATTCCCAAAAGAATGCTAACACTGTCAGGCACACAGTGCTACAGAATGTGACTCTTGTCACATCGGTGCCTACCGCGGCAGATGCTATCCTTGTACCTTTCCTTACCTTTGTCCCGTAATGGTTATGGCTGGCATAACGCTGGCCTGGCTCCACCACCGCAGACATGAACTCCCTATTCCAGTATAAATCCACTGAGCACAGGGCAAAAAGATGTGGGCACAGGACGGGCACTAAGGCTTTGTGATACTGTCCTGAGCAAGCCTGTGTCTGTTCTGTGTAAAGAGAGGGTTGGACACTACACGTCCCGCCCTTGTCCCCGGCCGTTGCTAGGCGACAAGCGTTGGCTGGAGCTGCCTATCACGCGTGACGTCACCGGGCTGCTGTCAGGAGAGGGAGGTGGATGGGGAGTTTCGGTTTACATCACCCCCATTCTTCTCCCACACACACTGCAAACACTGTTGCCTCACACCTACTGCTGGAAATGTTTTGTAAGTGGAATGAGCAAGTTGCAGGGTTGTGGTGGTGCAGTCTGGGACACCTTTTAGTGGGGACAGAGAGTGTTTTGTGGAAGAGGCAGAGAGCAGTGTTTCTTATTCCTATCTGAGGGGGGTAAATAACGAAATTCAGTTACAGAAAGCGTTAGGAATATACAGTTCGTCTCAGCAGTGTAGGGAAATTAATTATTAATTAGTAATTAGAATAATTTATTTATAAAGCACCAATGTTAGTGGGGAAAATCTGACTTGAGCCCATTCTCTCCCTTTTATGTGCAAGAACTAATGATAACTGGAAACCACTTACCCCTGGCATAATGTGAGACAGAGCTATGCCCACTCCACTAGAAACTGACATCTGCATCCTAAAATAATGTGACCTTATATAATCCTTAGATTCAGTCATGCATCCAAATATCATCTATCCATCTCTTCTGGGTACCTATTGCATTGCATTTGTATATAACCTATATACTTATCTTTGCCAATAGTTCAAGAGAGACCTTATATAAACTTGAGACTGAACACATAGTCCATATGAGAGCATGTAGGCTGGACACTCAGTTCAAAAAGCAGAAAGTAGAGGCTAGTTATAGGGGTCTATTTACCAAGGGCTACGCTGCTCACATATAACATTGCACACTTCACCTTGTGTGCAACATCACCCACCTGCACACGTGAGGCCAATCGCGTCTGAGCAAGGGCTGTCAATCTCCCTGGTAGGAGAAGGGGGGATAGAGGAACACCACTTTACAGTTGGAGTAGTGGGTGGGTGTCAGTTTGCCTACCACTGTGGGATACCCACACAGAAGCAGGGATGCTCTCACATACAGAGACACACAGGCACTCACATAGACAAGGATAGACACACATATGCAGTGGTAGGCAAACTAACACATATCTACATGACCGCTACTTCCTAACTGCATGCTCTCTCAGGCACAGCTTCTTAAATGGAGCCCATATGATTCAGGCATACACAGGTAAGGACCACCATACATGCAAGAAGGCAGCAATGCACACATAAACACGCATAGGCAACTATGCAAATACAAGCACAGAGGCAGGATACCCATACAGAAGCAGGGATGCACTCACACATAGGCAGAGATATACATGCCCACACATAGACAGGGATAGACACACACATGCAGTGGTAGGCAAACACACACACATGATAAATGTAGGGGATATCCGTGCACACATATGCAGGACTAGACACACATGGACATATACAGGATACGCAAAGGAAAAACGAGGACCCAGGAACTTGATGCCAAGTGATTTTATTGAATACACAAGGTGAGTAGCACTAACACAGGTGTGCAAGGGGTGCTAGACTGACGCGTTTCGCGCATGCTCACATGCGCTTCATCAGAGATCATGGACATATACACATACGCAAGGACAGACATACACAGGGATAGATGCAAACACATATATACATACAGGAACAGAGAGACATACACAGGGTAACATTAGTACAAATTTGGGTTTTTATAATAGTTTTATCATTTCCTGATCATACATAGAAATAGATTTTAAAAAAATTGAGACGCTATAAATAATTTTTGGACAATTACCAAGTGGCAAAAATGTCTAATGTTATTTCCCAGAAGTATCATTCCTATCTTTAGATATTAGCAAAGAGAATATATACCATATACTTCGGTCCAACAATTGTATAGATGAGCTATGTAGATAAAAAAATGAAAATAATCAATAGGTAAAACAGGTACAAAATCCTTTATCCAAACTGTGCGAGCGGAAAAGGTTTAGATTTCAGAATATAGTTTACATTTCAGAATATTTGTTTATTTGCATCTGTAAAATTACACAGCTTGAAGAGGGGAAGTGAGCAGTGTAAACATCAATATATTATGTCATTTAGGTAAATGTTTACTTGTAATAATACAGGTACATATACATGCAGTTTTATATAATTTGCAATACTTTTCTATATATAGTAACACAAGAAAAATACTGCAGTATCGTAATCAAAAAGATATTTTTTTTAAAAATAATTCTAGACCGTCATTTGCATTTTAAAACACAAAAACCAAAGACACAGGCAGAAAAGATTGTGATTTACTGGTATGAAAAATAGTCATTTTGAATCATTTTATTTAAAAAAAAATATTAATGAAAAAGTCTGGATTTTGGAATTCCGGATTTGGTGATTTGCACCTCTAATTAAATAGGCAAATAATTGTGATGAATTTCTAACATTACTCTTTTAAAGTGCAGTGAATTTACAACATAAATTAATCTTACATTAAAAAATGTTAAATTTGAATATAATGTTCAGGATTCATATTTGACATTTTTTCTTAAAGGGATATGAAGCTAAAAAAAAAATATTTCATAATCCAGATAGAGCATGCGATTTTAAACAACTTTCTAATTTACTATTATCAATTTTTACGGGCTGGAGGGCGTCTAGCGTCATAGGCACTCCCCCTATCCCATCATTAAAATCACATGATTGCGTGATTTAAATTTTTAAATACTTTACTTAATTTTTTCCGATGTAGACAAATAAGCCCAGACGGGAAGGGGTTAAATGGACAGTCTAGTCAAAATTAAACTTTCATTTAATTTTATTATCAAATTTGCTTTGTTTTCTTGGTATTCTTTGTTGAAAGGTTAACCTAGGGAGGCTCATTTTCTAATTTCTAAGCCCTTGAAGGCCACTTCTTATCTCAGTGCATTTTGACAGTTTTTCACAGCTAGACAGCACTAGTTCATGTGTGCCATACAGGTAACATTGTGCTCACTCCAGTGGAGTTATTTATGAGTAAGCACTGATTGGATAAAACACAAGTCTGTCAAAATAACTGAGACAAGGGGCAGTTTGCAGAGGCTTAGATACAAGGTAATCACAGAGGTAAAAAGTATTAATATAACAGTGTTGGTTAAGCAAGACTGGGGAATGGGTCAGTGATTTTCAACCAGTGTGCCGCGGCACACTAGTGTGCCGTGAGAGATCCTCCGGTGTGCCGCGGCAGACTGACAGCCTCATTATCATTTTAGTTTAATTTTTTTTTTATTTTCATCATCATTTTAGTGGAGAGGTCCGCCACAAGTTAACTTAAGTGTACGTATTCAAACTCATCCCTGCTACATTTACACTGTCACACATTCACACACATCACAGCGTTCATGCCAGCAGATCAGCTTCACACTGACTAGTTCAGATTTTTAAATTTTTTTGATCAGCCGCGCAAGCTACTGAGTTTCTCCCATATTCACCTCTGCATCCATTGGTTCATGCAGCGCAACGGCACAGAACCGGTGGAACATATCTCCCCTGGCCAGGGAAGCAGCACCCAGCAGCGCTGGTAGCACCTAGGAGCAGGACAACAACCATAGCGGTAAGTACCCGGGGGGCTGTGGGCTCCAAGCTCACCCTGGCTGCAGGCCCTGCTACATTCAGCCATTGTGCCCGCCAGCAGATCAGCTTCACATCATCGGTACAGACTCTTTACCACTTTTTGTCCAGTCGTGATACTGAGTTGCACTTTCTGACTCGGCATAGATAACTACACATTCTGAATAAAAAGATTAATGTGGATTAATGTGGAGTCAGGATAAAAAGATTAATGTGGAGTCAGGAGCGCAACTCAGTAGCGCTGCTGGACAAAAGTGGTAAAGCCTCAACGACAACCAGTGTAAAGGTTTAGCGCTCTCGGCTCTCGGCTCTCCCATTCTCCTTTTTCATCAGACAGCATTGGGGGTTCTTATTGGCAGTGTGACTGCATAGCACCATTACGTTCTATCTCTTCTCCACTGTACACTATTTCTGTGGTTTCCTATGGCTCATCTCTGCAATGGAATAAGTAAAGTGTTTTGTACATGAGCCAGACCTAGCCGGGGACATGCACGGACATGTGCACGGGGGGCGGGGGCAGGCGCGTGCACGGGGAAAAAAAATTAAGTTAAAAGTGGGAAAAAGGGGGGGGGGGAATAACACTACGGAAAAAAAACGGAAAAAAAAACTTTTTTTTTTGCAAATTGGGTACTGGCAGACAGCTATATATATATATTATACACTTGTACTGAATCGATATTCAACAATATAATTAACTCGCCTGTTTCTGGGCTTCACAATCAATACATCCAGAATCTGCAACTATTGGAATTTGCAAAGTAGATAAATGTTTGTGAACCCATAGTAATTCTTAAACATTCAGGTGATGACTTCATTTGCCTGAAGAAAGGAAAATGGGATAGGCATACCTAAATAGCTTGTGCCTAATGGTACCAAAATTGTACAACTGCCCTATATAAATGAAGTAATCGTTATTAGACTCATTGCACTGCATGCACTGTCTGTTCCACATTGTTTAGTTGTTAGCACCTATATACAATAATACTCCTCAAATATAGCCTAAAAGATCCAATTCTACATTATTGTTTTATGTATATACTAGTTGATAAGCCTGCCCAGAGGGCAGTCTAATTATTTTTTAAACTACAGATGTAGAAACAACGTATTTTGTAACTCTTATATAAATATTTAAGCTACAGGTGTAGCAATACTATAATTTTAATGGACTACTGTCTTAAATATATCAAAAATATTTTCTATATAATAAACTACAGATATAGACACACTCTATTTGGACAACCCCCTACACAACCCCTAACCTAACACCCCATTAAAGAAACCCAAATTACCTAAACTAATACATTCTAAAGTTACAAAAAATAAAAAAAGGGTACCATTACAGAAAATAAAAAAATCAAATTACAAAAAAAATCTAATCCCTATGAAAATACAAATCCCCCAAATAAAAACACCCCCTACTCTAAGAATAAACTACCAGTAGCCCTTAAAAGGGCTTTTTGCAGGGCATTGCCCAAAGATAATCAGCTCTTTTACAAAAAATATACAAAGTCCCACCTAACATTAAACCCTCCCCACCCCCCAAAATAAAAGAACCTAACACTAAAAAACCTAAACTACCCATTGCCCTGAAAAGGGCATTTGTTTGGGCATTGCCCTTAAAAGGGCCTTTAGCTCTTTTTCTGCCCATCCCTAATCTAAATAAAACAAATCACCCCAAAAAAACCTTACAAAAATCCTAAATCTAACCCCCAGGTTGGTACTCACGGTTCCTGAAGTCCGGCAGAGAAGGTCCTGTTCCAGGCGGTGAAGTTTTCTTCCAAGAGCAACCTCTTCTTCTTCCAGGAACATCCTACGCGGAGCGGAGCTGAAGACTGCGGAGCTGAAGACCGGCGACCCTGGAACTGAAGACCGGCGACTGCGCAGCCATGGAGCGTAGAGGATCCTCTTCGTACTATCTACGCCGTACACTGAATAGTGAATTCAAGGTATGCGATTAAAGATGGCATCCCTTGAATTCCTATTGGCTGATTTGATTCTTCCAATTCAAATCAGCCAATAGGATGAAAGCTACTCAAATCCTATTGGCTATTTAAAGGGACACTGAACCCAAAAATTTTCTTTTGTGAATCAGATTGAGCATGACATTTTAAGCAACTTTCTAATTTACTCCTATTATCAAATTTTCTTCATTCTCTTGGTATCTTTATTTGAAATGCAAAAATGTAAGTTTAGATGCCGGCCAATTTTTGGTGAACAACCTGGGTTGTCCTTGCTGATTGGTGGATAAATTCATCCACCAATGAAAAAGTGCTGTCCAGAGTACTGAAACCAAAAAAAAGCTTAGATGCCTTCTTTTTCAAATAATGATAGCAAGAGAACGAATAAAAATTGATAATAGGAGTAAATTAGAAAGTTGCTTAAAATTGCATGCTCTTTCTGAATTACAAAAGAAAAAAATTGGGTTCAGTGTCCCTTTAAATTAGCCAATAGCATGAGAGCAAGTGAAATTCTATTGGCTGATTTGAATAGCCAATAAAATTCCCTTGCTCTCATCCTTTTGGCTAAATTAAACAGCCAATACGATTTGAGTAGATTTCAGCCTATTGGCTGATTTGAATTGGAAGAATCAAATCAGCCAATAGGAATTCAAGGGATGCCATCTTTAATCGTGTACCTTGAATTCACTATTCAGTGTACGGTGGAGATCGTACGAAGAGGATCCTCCATGCTCTATGGCTCCGTGGTCGCCGGTCTTCAGTTCCAGAGTCACCGGTCTTCAGCTCCGCGGTCTTCAGCTCCGCTCCGCGCAGGATGTTCCTGGAAGAAGAAGAAGAAGATGTGTTTGGAAGAAGACTTCAACATCTGGAACAGGACCTTCTCCGCCGGACTTCAGGAACCGTGAGTACCAACCTGGGGGTTAGACTTAGGATTTTTTAAGGGTTTTTTGGGAGGATTTGTTTTATTTAGATTAGGGATGGGCAGAAAAAGAGCTAAATGCCCTTTTAAGGGCAATGCCCAAATAAATGCCCTTTTCAGGGCAATGGGTAGTTTAGGTTTTTTAGTGTTAGGTTCTTTTATTTTGGGGGGTGGGGAGGGTTTAATGTTAGGTGGGACTTTCTATATTTTTTGTAAAAGAGCTGATTATCTTTGGGCAATGCCCTGCAAAAAGCCCTTTTAAGGGCTACTGGTAGTTTATTCTTAGAGTAGGGGGTGTTTTTATTGGGGGGGGTCTTTTTTATTTTCATAGGGATTAGGTTTAATTTTGTTAAATTTGGTCATTTGATTTTTTTTATTTTCTGTAATGTTAGCTTTTTTTATTTTTTGTAAACTTATTTTTTTGTAACTTTAGAATGTATTAGTTTAGGTAATTTGGGTTTATTTAATTGGGTGTTAGGTTAGGGGTTGTTAGATTAGGGGGTGTTAGGTTAGGGGTTGTTAGGTTAGGGGGTGTTAGGTTAATGTACTGTACTTAGTTATTTAAATAGTTATTTGCGTT
Source organism: Bombina bombina (assembly GCF_027579735.1). Classification (NCBI taxonomy): domain Eukaryota; kingdom Metazoa; phylum Chordata; class Amphibia; order Anura; family Bombinatoridae; genus Bombina; species Bombina bombina. The sequence goes on along the minus strand of NC_069499.1, from coordinate 1,489,605,930 downwards.
GTGGGTTTTTGCAGGGTTAATAAGTTAAATAGGTTTATTGCGATGTATGGGGTTTTTGCGGTTTAGGGATTAATAGGGTAAATAGTTTTTTTTGCGATGTAGGGGTTTTGCGGTTTAGGGGTTAATAGGGTAAATAGGTTTATTGCGATATAGGCATTTTGCGGTTTAGGAGTTAATACTTCGTGTAGGATTTTTTTTTGTAATATTTCGTGCAGGCGGTGCGTTTTTTTTTAATACTTGATGCAGGCGTTTTTTTGGGGGTTTTTTTAATACTTGATGCGGGCGTTTTTTTGGGGTTTTTTTAATACTTGATGCGGACGGTTAGTTGTATTTTTTTAATACTTGATGCGGGCGATTAGTTGTTTTTTTTTAATACTTGATGCGGACGTTTTTTTTTTTTTTTTAAATACTTTAATGTGGGCGATTAGGTGTTACTTTTGTAATGCTCCGTTTGCCTTCGCTGCAGAAAATGGCAGGGTGGTGAAAGAATCCACATTCAGTGCATCCAGGTGAATTCTTTTTTCCTCGCGCTGCCAACATTCCATTGAGGATGCGTGCGCAACTGCCAACGGCGACGGACATTACAAACGGAATTATAGTATAGATGTCCTTCTGGTCACTTGCACTGCTCTCAGAGTTATCTGCTTGACATCCTGCACACTGCCTGAGCGCTCTCATACCTATTCTACTGGCAATGAGTGCCTTGCTTGACTCTGTAACACAGTTCCACTGAATATCAAATGACACTCAAACTCATCTCTGAAGATTGCTTCACTTAGCTCCTAAGTAATTTCACTAACTGGAATTTTAAATGTCTCATCCGTATATAGGATCCCATTTACCTGTGAGTTTATATCTACAACAAAAATAAACTTGAAATGCTTATGAGGCACACTGATATTGTAATATAAAATCTTTGATTATCTACAGTGAAAAAAAAAAGTTTTTCCCCTTGAGGTGCTGCATGCAAACAAATCTGGAAAGTACCCTTTATCCTTTCCAAATAATTCTTTACTGTTTTTTTTTTTTTCAAGTTCCATTATTTTGCTACTGTACTAAAATCAAAGACGTTCTGTATACAAACTACATACACAAGATATGCCAACTGTGAATCTTTTTGCAAGATTTCATTATGCGCTCTAATACATGACTAATAAATAAATAATTAATAACTAATTGGCCTAGTTTCCATTGCTGTGTAAACTGATGGTAACATTGAGTATCTCCATTAACCCCTTCACGCCTTCCATGCCGCCCTAACAGTGATGGGATATAACGCCGTTAGGACAGCATGGAATGTACTACCTTATATGGTGGCCTGCAGCCTCCACCTTGGACACAAGCAAGAATTGGACTGGGGGCGTGCCTAGCAGCGTATGCAGACCCCATGATCCAATCCTAGCCTTTAAATCACGTGATCATATCGATGATCACGTGATTTCATTTTTACAGCAATTGTTTACATCGTAACGACATTCCGATGTTAAGACTCTCATGCTGGCACAAAGGGGTTAAAATCTATGCGGTTGTAAACTCGTGGTGACTCCGTTAAAGTCTATGGAGATGTTTTATTTTATTGCAAGGGCAATTATTCATTGTAAACCAACTTGTTGCATCTCTAGCATTTTAAGAGTTAACCTTCCAATAAGAGAAGTGAATTGGTCCTTTTTTTTTGCTTTCTCAGACTCCTGCCTTTGTTATTCTGGCAAACGGTTTAATGATCTACATATCAGACAATAGCTACTTAAATTAAACGTTAAAAATAATACAAAATTAAATCTTTAAAGGGACAGTCTACACCAGAATATTTATTGTTTTAAAAGATAGATAATCCCTTTATTACCCATTCCCTAGTTTTGCATAACCAACACAGTTATATTAATATACTTTTTACCTCTGTGATTACCTTGTATCTAAGCCTCTGCAAACTGCCTCTTATTTCAGTCCTTTTGACAGACTTGCATTTTAGCCAATCAGTGCTGACTGTGCGTGAGCACAGTGTTATCTATATGAAACACATGAACTAACAATACCAAGAGAACAACGCAAAATTGGTGATAGATATAAATTTGAAAATTGTTTAAAATTACATGTCCTATTTGAATCATGAAAGTTTGTTTTGGACTTGACTGTCACTTTAAAGTGAGGGTAAACATTCCCCTTTGTGTAAACAGATCTGGAATGTTAGCAATATTTTAGATGCAGTTTAATTCATCAGTTGTAATGAAGATACTCTTTAACTTTACTTACTTACGAGTGGTTCGTGTTGAACTTTGCAGGGGCTGCCCTCATGGAATTATCTTAAAAAAGCATCAGTTCCTGCGAGTGGCAGGATGTCTCCTTTAGAAAGTAATGGAGTTAGCTGAAAATGGAAACTTCGCTGGGTAGAGCGAAATGAGCCGGGGGTACACTTTAAAAATTAAATCCTGCAAAAACAAATCACATTGCACTGGTTTCTGCGTATAGCATCTTACAATCTTCTTTATTTTAGTATACAGTGTTTTTCTATTAGGGATTTAAGCATTTTGCATATTTTGTCACAACCTCATCACCTATTAGTTTGCAAGAAAAAAACAGTGAGGTCTATAGGGCGGAAATGGTCCGAGAATTACGCTCGGAATGGAGAGACACTTTCATACACGTCCATGGAACACCCGTGTTCATCCCATTTTACAATAAAACAACAATTATGCTTTGTATTTTGTACACAGTTTACGCTGTTCATATTTAATACAATTTATTGCTGTGTAATTTACATACAAATTTAAAATTTTTGATAGAAAAACGATTTTAGTGAACAATTTTGTTACGACTTTTGATGCGCCATAACAATATAAATTTTTCCTGCATATTTTTGTATGAGTGGTTAAATTATTCTTTTTGTATGATTTTTAAATGTATGCATCTCCTTCCCATACTGAAATGCAGTATACACCCCTTAGCGAGACCCCCTGTTTTCAGGGTAAAAATTGGCTTTATTTAAATCCACCAGGGAAATAGAAGTACTGGCGAGCATTCTTAAAGGGGCAGTAAAAATACAAAATAATGATAAAATAGTAAATGGTAAAAAGTTGGTACTGTCAGACAGCTGCCAGTACCCAAGATTGTGGCAAATAGGTAGCGTGGGGAGGGTTAGAGAGCTGTTTGGAGGGGGATCAGGAAGGTTGGGGGCTAAGGGGGGGTCCATCACAGCTGAAAAAATATTTAAAAAAAGAAATAAAATAAAAAACTTTTATTTTAGTGTTGCCAGACTTTCTGCTAGTACTTAAGATGGCGGGGACAATTGTGGGGTGGGGGAGGGAAGAGAGCTGTTTTTGGAGGGATCAGGGGGTGGGATGTGTCATGTGGGAGGCTGATCTCTACACTAAAGCTAAAATTAACCCTGCAAGCTCCCTACAAGCTACCTAATTAACCCCTTCACTGCTGGGCATAATACAAGTGTGGTGCGCAGCGGCATTTAGCGGCCTTCTAATTGCCAAAAAGCAATGCCAAAGTCATATATGTCTGCTATTTCTGAACAGGGATCCCAGAGAAGCATTTACTACCATTTGTGCCATAATTGCACAAGCTGTTTGTAAATAATTTCAGTGAGAAACCTAAAGTTTGTGAAAAAAATTGTGAAAAAGTGAACATTTTTTTTAATTTGATCACATTTGGCGGTGAAATGGTGGCATGAAATATACCAAAATGGGCCTAGATCAATACTTTGGGTTGTCTTCTAAAAAAAAAATATATACATGTCAAGGGATATTCAGGGATTCCTGACAGATAATTTTGAAAAAAAAGTGCTTTGGAAATAGCAAAGTGCTACTTGTATTTATTGCCCTATAACTTGCAAAAAAAAGCAAAGAACATGTAAACATTGGGTATTTCTAAACTCAGAACAACATTTAGAAACTATTTAGCATGGGTGTTTTTTGGTGGTTGTAGATGTGTAACAGATTTTGGGGGTCAAAGTTAGAAAAAGTGTGGTTTTTTACATTTTTTTCCTCATATTTTATAAAATTGTTTTATAGTAAGTTATAAGATATGATGAAAATAATGGTATCTTTAAAAAGGTCAATTTAATATCGAGAAAACCTGTATATAATATGTGTGGGTACAGTAAATGAGTAAGAGGAAAATTATAGCTAAACACAAACACTGCAGAAATGTAAAAATAGCCCTTGCCCTTAAAGGGACATTATACACTCATTTTTTCTTTGCATAAATGTTTTGTAGATGATCTATTTATATAGCCAATACAGTTTTTTTTTTAAATAAAATGTACAGTTTTGCTTATTTTTAAATAACATTGCTCTGATTTTCAGACTCCTAACCAAGCCTCAAATGTTTATGAGAATACCGTCAGCTACCTACTCCAGCTTGCTTGTGTAAAGGGTCTTTTCATATGCAAAAGAAGGGGGAGGGGGGGAGTGTCTTATTTCCCACTTGCAGTTGGCTTTCCAACTACCTTTTTAACAGAGCTAAACTGAGAGCTTCTTAGTAAGTTTTTAAACAGTTTTATACCGGAATTTTATATCAGTATCTGTTATTCTTTATAGTAGTGTCTATTACATGCAGTTATATGAAAATGAGTGTATACTGTCCCTTTAGGGTAAGAAAATTGAAAAATGATTTGGTCATTAAGGGGTTAAAGTATTGCAGGCATATTTTATTAAAAAAAATAATTTTTCAGATCGCCGCTCAGTGCTCTACTGAGCGGGTCTGGCTTTTTGTCTAAGCGCATCTGGGCAGCTGTCTAGTCACAGCCTGGCCCGATTGCCAGGGCCGCCACTAGAAATTTGACTGACTGACTGACTTAACCATTGATCCGCCTCCCCCCTTTGACATGTGCAATTTTTGACCAAGTGACTAAAACGTATATGCACTTTATTCTTAAGTGTAGTCAAACTAGAAAATGTTGTAAAGGTAGTAACAGACAAACACAGAACCACACAGACACACCCATACAGTGAAATACACACTCACACATAATGATTCACATATAGACACTCTAGCAGACACGCAAAGAAAGACACAAAGACACACTCAAACAGGCACTCAGCACTTTACATTGACCTGACAAGTAATGAGGTAGACTACAGTTTTGTCAAAAAAGGAGATTTACAAAACAAAATATGGAGTTCTGATGATCTTTTTGTCAAGGAAGATGCCAACTAAATGATGACAACAGCATGCAGTGGCTGAAAGGAAGGGCCCTGCACTGCCTAAACAATAATTGAAAGGTTAAATGGTGGATTGGTGACTTCCGGAAAGGTCTCATTAGTCTCAAAGTCTGTAGAAAGATGTGAATAATCAGTAGTAAGGTAAAAATGTCCTAGAAAGGAACAGACAATGGACACACACACTCAAACACAAACTTGCACATACACCCAAGGAAACACCGACAGAGACAGCCTTAGAAAAACACACAAAGACATACACACACACACAGATACCCACAGAACACACACAAAGACATACACACACAGAGATACAACCACATAAAACACACCAAGACATACATACACACACACCCTCACTGAGACATCCACAGGATACACACAAAGACATACACACACTCTCACAGAGACACCCACAAAAAATGCACAGACAAACACACACCCTCACAGAGACACCCACAGAAAACACACAGACATATGCACACACCCTCACAGAGACATCCACAGAAAACACAGACATACATATAAACACACACCCACCCTCACAGAGACATCCACAGAAAACACACAGACATACACACACTCTCACAGAGACACCCACAGAAAACACACAGACATACGCACACACTCTCACAGACACATCCACAGAAAACACAGACATATATACATACACACACCCACCCTCACAGAGACATCCACAGAAAACATACAAAAACATACACACCCACCCTCACAGAGAAAATACACAGACATACATACACACACCCTCACAGAGACACCCATAGAAAAAGTACAAAGACATACGCACACACCCTCACAGACATCCACAGAAAATGCACAAAGGATACACACAAAGACATACACACACTCTCACAGAGACACCCACAAAAAATGCACAGACAAACACACACCCTCACAGAGACACCCACAGAAAACACACAGACATATGCACACACCCTCACAGAGACATCCACAGAAAACACAGACATACATATAAACACACACCCACCCTCACAGAGACATCCACAGAAAACACACAGACATACACACACTCTCACAGAGACACCCACAGAAAACACACAGACATACGCACACACTCTCACAGAGACATCCACAGAAAACACAGACATATATACATAAACACACCCACCCTCACAGAGACATCCACAGAAAACATACAAAAACATACACACCCACCCTCACAGAGAAAATACACAGACATACATACACACACCCTCACAGAGACACCCATAGAAAAAGTACAAAGACATACGCACACACCCTCACAGACATCCACAGAAAATGCACAAAGACATACATACCCACCCTCACAGAGAGACCCACAGATAAAAAATACACACTCATAGAGACACAAACAAAAGCACAAAGACATAAACACAGACACCCACAGAAACACTCACAGGAGGTAAAATTTCTGCACATTGCATCCCCTAAATCAACAGTGTGTTACATGCATGATAAAAAAAAATTGCAGAAATAAAGAGATCACTTTTTAAAGAATCATATTAGTAAATGTGCAAACAAAAATAATTCTGTGAATTCAAAATTGTACATTAATGATCTGGGTAGATGGCTAGATGAAGAAAAGTACTTTTGAAAGGTTGGCATATGTTTGGGTTTGTTTATTCCCCATTTTCCCCAACCAAGACCACCACTTCAATTATGGTGTACAAATGTTGCCATCTGTCAGCTGTACTTATGGATTTTGAAAATGCTGTACTCTATATGGTCTTGGTGGAACCATAAGCTGTGGTACTCATAACATTAGATCTGGTTAAATGCAGGATTTAGGCTTGTTGGTATGTATTTCAAAACTAAGTCAGTTGTAGTGTAAACTGAACCTGTCTCATTTCCAACACTGAGCAATCTTAGTCTGAGAGTATAACTTTTATGCAGATGTAAAAATCTTAGATAAAATCCCTCCTTGCATCTGGAAAGTCCTTGCATAAAGGGGCAATAAGCTGGAATGCAATTAAAATATATATATATTAATTAAAAAAAACTCATATCTGCCAAAAGGGAACCTACCATTTGTAACATTTCTGCATGGCTTTATATATAGAATTTCTACAGCATTGTCAAATAATCATAAATACACTGCAGCATATTGCTAAAAAAAATGTACTTTTATTGACCCCTGGCCCCACCATACAACTACTACCACACTGAAGTTACAATCCGAAATTGCACAAAAATAAATCAAAAACATTTGCTAAGTAAGTGCTACCTACTCTGCAAATGAAAGTGATCTGCCGTCTGACTCAGGCACACACTGTAAAAACCTAAGTGCCAAGTCTGTCTCACACTGTGCATAGTGGTTAAGTGCACACTCAAAAATCCTATCAAATGCTAATGCTTTACTCCTTGTAATAACATTTCCCATGCTCAATAGCACTCTGCTATTTTTAAATTAGTTGTTCTTGTATCATGGGGCCCCTGACAGGAGTCACCCCTTTCACCCCCTGATGGCATCCCTGCCGATCGCGCCATTACACTCATTACAATGGAGCGAGCTACATTGAGTGTAATGGTGCGATCGGGCCGGGCTGTGACTAGACAGCTGCCCAGATGCATTTAGACAAAAAGCCAGACCCGCTCAGTAGAGCACTGAGTGGCGGTCTGAAAATGTCTTTTTTTTTAATAAAATATGCCTGCAATACTTTAAAGTATAAAGTTAGCGCTAAGATAATGTAATATAATTCTGCACTATGTACATAATTATATTACATTATTTTGTAGGTTTACTGCCCCTTTAAATAATCTCGCCAGCCTTTAGATCATCAGCCCCAATGTGTTTAGCCTCTGCAAAGGGATTGGCGTACAAAGTTTAAAGGGACATTAAACCCAAACATTTTCTTTCATGATTTAGATAGAGCATACATATGTAAACAACTTTCCAATTTAATTCTATTATCAATTTTTGCTTCATTCTCTTAGAATCCTTTCTTGAAGAAGCAGCAATGCACTACTGGGAACTAGCTGAACACATTAGTAAGACAATCACAAGAGGCATATTTGTGCAGCCCCCAATCAGTAGCTAGCTCCCAGCTCCTGAGCCTATCTAGATATGCTTTTAAAAATAGGAAACCAAGAGAACGAAGCAAATTAGATAAATGAGCTACACTTGAAAGTTGTTTAATCTGTGCTGTCAGACAGCAGGAGCGAGCTGCACTTAGTGCTATGGCGCGGTCGGGCCGGGCTGTGATTATACAGCTGGCCCGATGCACTGTTTGAAAAAAACAGACCCGCTCAGAAGATCACAGAGAGCGGGTCTGTAAAATAGCAGGTTTTTTTTAAAATTCAAAGGGGAAATTTTGTTTTAAAACGTTTGCGCTAATATAATGTTATATAATTCTGCACTATGTGCAGAATTATATAACATTATTTTTAATGTTTACTGACACTTTAAGTAGGGCATGTAATTTTAAACAACTTCCCAATTTACTTTTATCACCAATTTTGCTTTGTTCGCTTGGTATTAGTTGAAAGCTAAACTTAGGAGGTTCATATGCTAATTTTTTAGATCTTGAAGACTGCCTCTAATCTGAATGCATTTTGACCACTAGAGGGCATTAGTTCATGTGTTTCATATAGATAACATTGCGCTCATGCACGTGAAGTGACCTAGGAGTGAGCACTGATTGGCTAAAATGCAAGTCTGTTAAAAGAACAGAAATAAGGGGGCAGTCAGCAGAAGCTTAGGTACAAGGTAATCACAGAGGTAAAACGTGTATTATTATAACTGTGTTGGCAATGCAAAACTGGGGAATGGGTAATAAAGGGATTATGTATCTTTTTAAACAACAACAATTCTGGTGTTGACTGTCCCTTTAACTTTTGTAGCACGCCCTACAATTCTAAGTGCTATTCCTGCACTGATAGTGAAAGAGCTATTAAGCATTATATGTCCTCTTAGGGCTGGATTTATCAAGCCTTCTCCTGCACTATGACTGCAGGTTCTCACAAGAGAACCTGCAGTCCGTATTTATCAAGCAGCGGCCATTAGACCGCTGCTTCCTACACTCTTCTCCACCTCTTAGGTGGAGAATTTCAATCTTGCCAGTCTCATCCGACTAGAGAGATATCCAGCTCCTGCCAGCGCGTGATTGGCCATGCAGGGGGGGGGCATTGCAAGTGAGTGCAAAATAGCGCTCGCGTGCAATGTTAAATTCCGCCAGTGTAATTCTGTCTACCAGAGGCAAGCTGCGGCGGACAGGGGTGCATATGGTACTGTCTTACTGTGTGTACTGCACATAACATAAAAATAACCTCAGAATTGTTTTTGGCCTGAAGTTGTTACTATGCCGCCAAAGTCTACATTCCATATTAATATTTATAAATGCATCTGAGCTATGGCAGAGATCCAGGTATCTGGAACTTGCAAAACCTGGGGAAGGATACAAGTTGCATAATCTGCTTACCTTTTCATTACTTAGCGTCATCATGTTCATTTCTCTGTGTAATCTTTCCTGATCCCATAATAAACATGAATACTAAAAACAGAGATTAGTGTGTAACCAACATCTAATTAAACAAGAAGGAGAACATTGGATTTATATGGGACTCTATGTTAAAACACATAAAGGAAATCCCATGTAATTAATTTCCCAAATTAGGTATCATGACATGATGTCCTCCTTAATTGTTATCCATTTTAATGCTGCTGTACACAGTAACAGATGTAAAAATATAATAATATTAAAGTGAGTATAAAGAAAAAAAATTATACTTGGGAGTTATTTGGAATTGTATTGGCAGATAATCTTAAAGGAACATGTTGCCCAAATGAATCATTTGAAAAGTGATGCAGCATATCTGTAAAAAGCTGACTAGAAAATATCACATGAACATCTACTGTATATGCAAAGAAGGAAGATATTTTACCTCAAAAAGTTTCCAGTAGTCACATCCCATTGTAAAGGGACTTTAAACATCCATCCAATCAGGATCCTTATCCTGTGCAAACACAACACTTTATTTCCTCTTCAGTTTGACCCCTTCCCGTCCGGACTTATTTGTTTACAGCGCAACAAAGTTCTGATGTAAACAAATAAGTAAAACATTTAAATGACTCGATCGTTTATACGATCGTGTGATTTCAATGATGGGATCGGGTCAGTTTAAGATCAGGGATTTTTTTTTATTTTGTGCTGAATGCCCATCCAAATGCCCTTTTTTGGGGCAATGGGTAGATTCGTTTTTTTTTTTTTTTTAATATTTTATTTATAGCCAACACATGGTACATTAGTACAATTTGTATCAGTGAGACACCACGCAGGGTGTGATAAGAGAGTACATTATTGACAAAACAGAAAACTAAAGTATAATAGCATATATTATCAGTTACTCTGAAGATCAAAGTTCATAACTTTGTCAAGAGATACGCGGATGTCAATGGGTTCAGGCTGCGAAAGGTTTTCTTTCACAAGGTATCTCGGAGCTTCAAAGAAATGCAGCCATCTTGGAGCACCACCCACCGGAAGTCAGATTATTATTTATTTATTTAGTTTTTTTTTTCAAATAAGCTTTATTAGCGAAATGAGAAAAGAATATACAGATATTTAGAGTACAACGCTTCATACAATATTACATAAAATAAATCCTAAACTAGCTACAATGTAACTATTAGTTATATTGTAGCTATCTTATGGTTTATTTTATAGGTAAGTATTTAGTTTTAAATTTAATTATAGTAATTTTATTTAGATTTCTTTCAATTATATTTAAGTTAGGGGGGTGTTAGGGTTAGGGTTAGACTTAGGTTTAGGGGGTTAATAACTTTATTATAGTAGCGGCGACGTTGGGGGCGGCAGATTAGGGGTTAATAAATATAATATAGGGGTCGGCGATGTTAGGGACAGCAGATTAGGGGTTCATAGGGATAATGTAGGTGGCGGCGGTGTCCGGAGCAGCAGATTAGGGGTTAATAATATAATGAAGGTGTCAGCGATAGCGGGGGCAGCAGATTAGGGGGTTAATAAGTGTAAGGTTAGGGGTGTTTAGACTCGGGGTTCATGTTAGGGTTACGATTACGGCTTCATCGCCGAAACATGTCAGCAGACAGTCACTAGAGTGAAGCTACCTCCACTCACTACTATACTTGTATATCCTGTATCCCTGAAGGGAGCGAATATTTTACTTGCAATAAAGAAAAGATTACTTGTAATCGCAACTGGCTGTCTGTGCACCTCATTTGAACTTTGATTATCTTCATGTTAGGGTGTTAGGTGTAGACTTAGAAAGTGTTTCCCCATAGGAAACAATGGGGCTGCGTTAATAGCTGAACGCTGCTTTTTTGCAGGTGTTAGTTTTTTTCAGCCGATTCTGCCCCATTGTTTCCTATGGGAAAATCGTGCATGAGCACGTTTTAGCCAGCTTACCGCTACCGTAAGCAACGCTGGTATTACAGTGAGAAGTGGAGCTAAATTTTGCTCAACGCTCACTTTTCTGAGGCTAACGCAGCCATTCAGAAAACTTGTAATACCAGCGTTGTTTAAAGTGAGCGCTGGAAAAAAAAGGAGCGTTAGCAACGCTAGTCTTTACCGACAAAACTCCTAATCTAGCCGTATATCTTTTTACTTTGATGCAGTAACTTAAAAACAAGAAGCTGCTTCAAGACTGTATAGCTTAATCAGTGGTTAGAACATCTGTGTCCATCTGGTAATCTATGCTCTAAATGATTTGTTGTAAGTTAATAAAAAAGAAAAAAGTTTAAAAAAAAAAAAAAATTTAGGAGGGCCAAATTATTTACACCATGCATCTAGTTCCACTGGTCAATTGAACAGATGTGCAGCTTTCCTTACTGCAAGTTTCTAAATATAATAGGGCTGTAAAATAATTGCTCATCTAAATAAAAGTAGCATATTTATTAATTTACTATGTACTTTTTGTATAGGTCAGCCTTCCTTTAATTATGTAATGATATGTCTGTGTTTTATTGCTTCTTAGGATATAACAATGTAATAATATTTTATTAATAGTGAACAACCCAGTATTCTAAGTATTATTCATAGAAATTATTCAACAAAAATTATTGCTGAATTTATTTTTACAGATTTTGACGAATCAGAAAATTCATGTTTACTCACCAGGCCATACTGTGTGATTTTAACGCACGTTCACCTAGACTTTATTCTATAAACTTTTAAAGCGACTTATTCCAGACACACCCGCTAGTCTTTAGAAAGCCACAGCAGAATAGCAAAAGAAAAATGTGCACCTGTGTTTTTTCTTTCCATAAAATAAACATTTCATTTTATCCACATGGACAGAAAGGGAGGGTTTAGATAAAACAAATACATAGCAAAATAGCTAAAAATAACATTCATGAGACAGCAAAATGTATTGTAATAATATGATAGCTTAGCTTTTTTAGTCATGTAAAATAAACATAGATTTGTGTATTTTAAATAACTCAACACATTTTGCAAACTATTTTGAAGTCTAGTCATAGCTAAAGAATGTTAAAAACAAATATCTAACTCCACTTAAAGGGATACTGAACCCCAATTTTTTTCCTTCGTGATTCAGATAGAGCATACAATTTTAAGTAACTTTCTAATTTACTTCTATTAGCAATTTGTCTTCGTTCTCTTGCTATCTTTATTTGAAAAACAAGGCATCTAAAATAAGGAGCCAGCAAATGTTTGGTTTAGGACCATGGACAGCACTTGTTTATTGGTGCTGTCCAATCAGCAAGGACAACCCAGTTTGTTCACCAAAAATGGGCCGGCATCTAAACTTACATTCTTGCTTTTCAAATAAACATACCAAGAGAATGAAGAAAATGTGATAATAGGAGTAAATTAGAAAGTTGCTTAAAATTGTATGCTCTATCTGAATCACGAAAGAAACAATTTGGGTTCAGTGTCCCTTTAAAGGGACATGGAACACATTTTATTTTTCTTTCATGATTTTGTCAGAGCATGTGATTTTAAATAACTTTCCCATGCACTTCTATTATCTAATTTGCTTTGTTCTCTTGTTTTTTGTTGTTGAAAAAGATACCTAGGTAGGCTCAGGAGCTGCAGATTGGTGGCTGCACATATATGCCTCATGTTATTGGCTTACCTGATGTGTTCAGCTTGCTCCCAGTAGTACATTGCTGCTTATTCAACAAAAGATACTGGGAGAATTAAGCATTTTTTTTATTTTGTATTTTCAATCTAAATCATGAAAGAAAAAAATTGTGTTTCATGTCCCTTTAATTCAGTGTTGTTATCATCAACATTCTGTTGAAAAATTCAGCTTTATCTTTGTTTTTAACTTCACTAGTGAAATCTCAACTAATTTGATTTGATTTAATTAAAGTGACATTCATACTTTGCCATGTAAATGTGTTTAAAAGATGCTTCCTTCTAGCTGAATTAAAGGAACATTGAACACTAACAAAAATAAAATTAAAAATGCTATTCATAATGATGTATTAAAGTGCAGATTAACCTGAGAACAATATGCAGATGTGTTTTATTAAATTAGTTATTTAAAAATGTGAAGAAATTGATGTTTAAAGGGACATAATACTCATATGCTAAATCACTTGAAACTGATGCAGTATAACTGTAAAAAGCTGACAGGAAAATATCACCTGAGCATCACTATGTAAAAAAAGGAAGATATTTTACCTCACAATCTCCTCAGCTCAGCAGCGTAAGTTCTGTGTAAAAAGTTATACTTCACCTGCTCCCAGCTGCAGGTAAAAATAAAAAATAAATGAAGAAATGAACATCAGCCAATCAGCATCAGCAGTGCTTAAGTCATGAACTCTTACTGTGATCTCATGAGATTTGACTTAACTCTCATGAGATTTCATAGTAAGCTTCCTTTACCTGATTGGTGAAATAATATGAGAGTTCACGAGGCTCATCCCCTAAGCTGTCCCAGGACAGACACACTAAAATGCTGCTTAGAAATCCTTTACAATGGGAGGTGGCTACTGAGGAACTTTTGAGGTAAAATATCTTTCTTTTTTACATAGAGATGTTCAGGAGATATTTTCTAGTCCGCTTTTTACAGCTATGCTGCATCACTTTCAAGTGTTTAAACATTTGGGTATTATGGGTCTAAATACTATTTTTGGGCTAGATTACAAGTGGAGCCTGTTTACGGGTGCGTAATAAGTAACCAGCCATTACAAGATCTCTGGTTAATTTTCTAAATATCCCCCAATTGGCCCCTAAGTAAGGAGTCTTTTAATTTTTTTATTATTTATTTTTAATAAAAAACAACTGCACAAAACAGTTTTTAGGGGTTAAAAGTGACAAGTGTGGGGGTGTTAAAATAACAAACAGCACTGAAATGTGGTTTTACATTGTGGTTTATGGGGACTTTGTGTTCCCAGTAAATATATATGCTTATATACATATATATTTGTGTGTTACATATATATATTAAAGGGACATTCTACACCAGAATTTTTATTATTTAAAAAGATAGATAATCCCTTTAGTCCCTGGTTTTGCATAACCATGAGTTATATTAATATATGTTTTACCTCTGTGATTACCTGGTATTTAAGCCTCTTCAGACTGCCCCCTTATCTAAGTGCTTTTGACAGAAATGCAGTATAGCCAATCAGTGCAGACTCTTCAATAACTCCACGGGAGTGAGCACACTGTTATCTATATGACACACATGAACTAGTACTGTCTAACTGAGAAAAACTTTCAAAATGCTCTAAGCCAAGAAGCGGTTTTTAACAGTTTAGAAATTTGTTTGAGCCTACCTAGGTTTAGATTTTCAAAAATACCACCAAGGGAACAAAGCAAATTTGCGGATAAAAGTAAATTGGAAATTGGTTTCAAATTGCATGTCCTATCTGAATCATTAAAGTTTCACTTTGACTAGACTGTCCCTTTAACATTTGCTGCCAATTGCTGTGCGCAACTTCGTTTCTGGGCACTGCAATGTTAATCTGTGCTCATTGTTTAAGTTGTGCGTGATATTTTAATAAATGTATCTTACTTTTAACCACTTTTTGAACCTTGTTTATGGATGAGCTCAAGCTACTACTAACGGCTTGCATTTGAAGATCCTGAGTACCGGAGGACAGCTAGCTGGTTTGCTGCAAAATATCCAGCCTGCGCATAATAGCACATTAGGGTGCTCTTACCAAATGTGAGTACCCTGTATTCGGTGCAATATCCTGGTGACCTGTTTTTATTGATAGACACATGCGGCACCTCTCTTGTTGTTTCATTATATTTTAGAGATAGCCACTTGCAACAAACCCATTTGATGATCTGAGAGCATACGGAGCAGCAGATGGTTGTATGCACCTGTCACTCAATGCATGCACATTATTTAGGCACCAATCACCTTCACTATGTGCTCCATGATCAGAAGGGATGTGTTAAATGTGCCAATCTCAAAACTTTAAAGGGTCATTAAACACTTTGAGATGGTAATATAAAATTATATATTGCATATATAAAAAAAACTCTGCAATATACTTTCATTATTTATTTCGCCTTTTCCTGTATTTCCATTTTGAAATTGTGAGCTTTGCAGTTTCCATTAGAGATGGAAGTGCAGAACACTGTTATATTCCACACAGCCATAACTGTCCCTAATTGGCCGCAGCAGAGAAGGTAACCTAAATTACAACATGGCAGCTCCCATTGTTTTATAGACTCTAAAACTTTACACTTATTTTGTCAATATTTAAATAACTAATCAAACTTTAAAAATTAATCTAGATTTTATTCTCAGACTAAACATTTCTTTGAATGCATCATTCTATCTAGTATTTATTCAGTGTTTAATGTCCCTTTAAGCTTTTTTTTATGTGAAACATGCTATAAGCACTACCCAAGCAAATTGTCCCTTTGAACTCGGTTTGTTTCCAATAGGGATGGAAAGTTCAACAAAGTGCTTCCAACACTGGGATTGTTTTATTTATCATTTATTTCAGCATAGAGGGAAATACCAAACTAATATAACAATGCAATAATCCATTACCAGTCTGGATCACCATTGCCTGATTATAATATATCCTAACAATTCTTCTGAACAAATAGTAACACATAATCACATATACACCTGAGGTCAGTTGCATTATTTTTTTTTATGTTCCTGATATAATGAAATGGTGCCTCACCAGGAAACGTTCAGAATTTTAGTGATGCACTCATTGGCAACATTTTCAATAATACCCCATCTCAAGTTCTCACTCAAATGTACAAAGATAGGGAAATTCCTCTTTAGCTGCTCACGCTATGGAATTCAGAAACTTAAACTCTCGGGACAAAGATTACACCAATCCATACTTAAAAGCTCTTAATTTTAAACATAATAAGCTTTTTAATTTAGTATAAAAGGCAAGAATGTAATTTCTTTCTAATGACATGGTGAGTCCATGGATCATCATCAATTACTGTTGGGAATATCACTCCTGGCCAGCAGGAGGAGGCAAAGAGCACCACAGCAAAGCTGTTAAATATCACTCCCCTACCCACAATCCCCCAGTCATTCTCTTTGCCTGTAGTGCAAGGAGGAGGTGAAGTTTAGGTGTCTGATGAGAAGTTTTCTTCAATCAAGATATTATTATTTTTTTTAGCAGAGTAAGCTTCCTGCTTAGTTTTACAATACACAGCCTATTATGAAGCACACTATTTTAGTAAGACTTCTCTGTTTATGGTGGACCCATATTAACTATTGGCATAGAGTCTTCCAAATGGGACATTTTATGTTTCATAGGAGACACACCGGTTTCCAATAAAGACCAAAATAGTAAGGGGTGCGGTTTATGATCTGTAAGTAGATATGAGCTGAGAAAATGCAATTTTTATTATACATATACTGTGTATGCTGAGTCATTCGCATCTCAACTAGCTTTTTCACATATTTGTCACTTCTTTGTAAGATTTTCCTGGTTGCACCACCCTCAAGTCATTTGGGAGATACATTTATTAATGCCCCATCACCTTTATATAACCAAGTTTTATTTGTCTGGTATCCATTTACTGATAGTAGTATTTATTTTCTTGCCTGCTGATTTTCTTACAGTAAGTAACCTTTAGATAAGAATTCTGTTCCTGACCTGCTTCTGTGTTGCTGACCTCAACCTCACTAACTTTGCTCTTGTTTTGCCCTCACTGTGATTACTTACTTCAGATTTTACTACCCTGTAATCTGTGAGTCATGCCCAAAGTTTTCTCCATAGTGCTACAAATTAGTGTTTTTTAAATCACTGCTTTGTCTTTAAGTCCTTCACCTGGATTTGCTACTCAGCGTCACAATTAGTATAAGGTTTTTTTGATAAACAAAATAATATCAATAACACTTCTTTTAGTGCCCCTAAACATCATGCATTTAGGGGAAGATCATAGTTTGTCCATACCACCATTTTCTCTTCCTTTTATATAACCAACTAAACTCCACCCTTTATAGCTAACTATGACCCCATACACAGGGCCGCCATCAGGGGGTGACAGGGGTGACTCCTGTCAGGGGCCCAATGGGCCAGGGGGGCCCCATGAGGCAAGAACTAAAAAAAAAAATTTTTTTTTTACATTTTGGCAGCCACCAGTGGGTACTACAGCAGAGTGCTAATTGAGCATGGGAAATGGTATTACAAGGAGTAAAGTATTAGCATTTGAGAGGATTTCTGAATGTGTACTAAACCACTATGCACAGTGTGAGACAGACTTTGTTTGTACAGTGTGTGCCTGAGTCAGACTGCAGATAACTTTCATTTGCAGAGGAGGTATGACTTACTTAGCAAATGTTTTTTATTTCTTTGTGCAATTTTGGATTGTAACTTCAGTGTGGTAGTAGTTGTATGGTGGGGCCAGGGGTCCATAAAAACATTTTCTCCAACATAGGTGTGTCCGGTCCACGGCGTCATCCTTACTTGTGGGATATTCTCTTCCCCAACAGGAAATGGCAAAGAGCCCAGCAAAGCTGGTCACATGATCCCTCCTAGGCTCCGCCTTCCCCAGTCATTCTCTTTGCCGTTGTACAGGCAACATCTCCACGGAGATGGCTTAGAGTTTTTTAGTGTTTAACTGTAGTTTTTATTATTCAATCAAGAGTTTGTTATTTTAAAATAGTGCTGGTATGTACTATTTACTCTGAAACAGAAAAGAGATGAAGATTTCTGTTTGTAAGAGGAAAATGATTTTAGCAACCGTTACTAAAATCGATGGCTGTTCCACACAGGACTGTTGAGAGGAATTAACTTCAGTTGGGGGAACAGTGAGCAGACTTTTGCTGCTTGAGGTATGACACATTCTAACAAGACGATGTAATGCTGGAAGCTGTCATTTTCCCTATGGGATCCGGTAAGCCATTTTATTACAGACAGTAAATAAGGGCTTCACAAGGGCTTTTTAAGACTGTAGACATTTTCTGGGCTAAATCGATTTATATATAAACATATTTTATACTCCATAGCCTTGAGGAATTATTTTAATCTTGGGAATTTTGTAAAATAACCGGCAGGCACTGTATTGGACACCTTATTCTCTAGGGGCTTTCCCTAATCATAGGCAGAGTCTCATTTTCGCGCCTGTATTGCGCACTTGTTTTTGAGAAGCATGACATGCAGATGCATGTGTGAGGAGCTCTGATACATAGAAAAGACTTTCTGAAGGCGTCATTTGGTATCGTATTCCCCTTTGGGCTTGGTTGGGTCTCAGCAAAGCAGATACCAGGGACTGTAAAGGGGTTAAATATAAAAACGGCTCCGGTTCCGTTATTTTAAGGGTTAAAGCTTCCAAATTTGGTGTGCAATACTTTTAAGGCTTTAAGACACTGTGGTGAAATTTTGGTGAATTTTGAACAATTCCTTCATACTTTTTCGCAATTGCAGTAATAAAGTGTGTTCAGTTTAAAATTTAAAGTGACAGTAACGGTTTTATTTTAAAACGTTTTTTGTACTTTGTTATCAAGTTTATGCCTGTTTAACATGTCTGAACTGCCAGATAGACTGTGTTCTGAATGTGGGGAAGCCAAGGTCCCTTCTCATTTAAATAGATGTGATTTATGTGACACAAAATTTAGAGAAAATGATGCCCAAGATGATTCCTCAAGTGAGGGGAGTAAGCATGGTGCTGCATCATCCCCTCCTTCGTCTACACCAGTCTTGCCCACACAAGAGGCCCCTAGTACATCTAGCGCGCCAATACTCCTTACTATGCAACAATTAACGGCTGTAATGGATAATTCTATCAAAAACATTTTAGCCAAAATGCCCACTTATCAGCGAAAGCGCGACTGCTCTGTTTTAGAAAATACTGAAGAGCATGAGGATGCTGATGATATTGTTTCTGAAGGGCCCCTACACCAGTCTGAGGGGGCCAGGGAGGTTTTGTCTGAGGGAGAAATTTCAGATTCAGGGAAAATTTCTCAACAAGCTGAACCTGATGTGATTACATTTAAATTTAAGTTGGAACATCTCCGCGCTCTGCTTAAGGAGGTGTTATCCACTCTGGATGATTGTGAGAATTTGGTCACCCCAGAGAAACTATGTAAAATGGACAAGTTCCTAGAGGTCCCGGGGCCCCCCGAAGCTTTTCCTATACCCAAGCGGGTGGCGGACATTGTAAATAAAGAATGGGAAAGGCCCGGTATACCTTTCGTCCCTCCCCCCATATTTAAAAAATTGTTTCCTATGGTCGACCCCAGAAAGGACTTATGGCAGACAGTCCCCAAGGTCGAGGGGGCGGTTTCTACTCTAAACAAACGCACCACTATACCCATAGAAGATAGTTGTGCTTTCAAAGATCCTATGGATAAAAAATTAGAAGGTTTGCTTAAAAAGATGTTTGTTCAGCAAGGTTACCTTCTACAACCAATTTCATGCATTGTCCCTGTCACTACAGCCGCGTGTTTCTGGTTCGATGAGCTAGAAAAGGCGATCACTAGTAATTCTCCTTCTTATGAGGAGATTATGGACAGAATCCGTGCTCTTAAATTGGCTAATTCTTTCACCCTAGACGCCACTTTGCAATTGGCTAGGTTAGCGGCGAAAAATTCTGGGTTTGCTATTGTGGCGCGCAGAGCGCTTTGGTTAAAATCTTGGTCAGCGGATGCGTCTTCCAAGAACAAATTGCTTAACATTCCTTTCAAGGGGAAAACGCTGTTTGGCCCTGACTTGAAAGAGATTATCTCTGATATCACTGGGGGCAAGGGCCACGCCCTTCCTCAGGATAGGTCTTTCAAGGCCAAAAATAAACCTAATTTTCGTCCCTTTCGTAGAAACGGACCAGCCCCAAGTGCTATGTCCTCTAAGCAAGAGGGTAATACTTCTCAAGCCAAGCCAGCCTGGAGACCAATGCAAGGCTGGAACAAGGGAAAGCAGGCCAAGAAACCTGCCACTGCTACCAAGACAGCATGAGATGTTGGCCCCCGATCCGGGACCGGATCTGGTGGGGGGCAGACTCTCTCTCTTCGCTCAGGCTTGGGCAAGAGATGTTCTGGATCCTTGGGCGCTAGAAATAGTCTCCCAAGGTTATCTTCTGGAATTCAAAGGGCTTCCCCCAAAGGGGAGGTTCCACAGGTCTCAATTGTCTTCAGACCACATAAAAAAACAGGCATTCTTACATTGTGTAGAAGACCTGTTAAAAATGGGAGTGATTCATCCTGTTCCATTAGGAGAACAAGGGATGGGGTTCTACTCCAATCTGTTCGTAGTTCCCAAAAAAGAGGGAACGTTCAGACCAATCTTAGATCTCAAGATCCTAAACAAGTTTCTCAAGGTTCCATCGTTCAAAATGGAAACCATTCGAACAATTCTTCCTTCCATCCAGGAAGGTCAATTCATGACCACGGTGGATTTAAAGGATGCGTATCTACATATTCCTATCCACAAGGAACATCATCGGTTCCTAAGGTTCGCATTCCTGGACAAGCATTACCAGTTCGTGGCACTTCCGTTCGGATTAGCCACTGCTCCAAGGATTTTCACAAAGGTACTAGGGTCCCTTCTAGCGGTGCTAAGACCAAGGGGCATTGCAGTAGTACCTTACTTGGACGACATTCTGATTCAAGCGTCGTCCCTTCCTCTAGCAAAGGCTCACACGGACATTGTCCTGGCCTTTCTCAGATCTCACGGATGGAAAGTGAACGTAGAAAAGAGTTCTCTATCTCCGTCAACGAGGGTTCCCTTCTTGGGAACAATAATAGACTCCTTAGAAATGAGGATTTTTCTGACAGAGGCCAGAAAAACAAAACTTCTAAACTCTTGTCAAATACTTCATTCCGTTCCTCTTCCTTCCATAGCGCAGTGCATGGAAGTAATAGGTTTGATGGTAGCGGCAATGGACATAGTTCCTTTTGCGCGCATTCATCTAAGACCATTACAACTGTGCATGCTCAGTCAGTGGAATGGGGACTATACAGACTTGTCTCCGACGATACAAGTAAATCAGAGGACCAGAGATTCACTCCGTTGGTGGCTGTCCCTGGACAACCTGTCACAGGGGATGAGCTTCCGCAGACCAGAGTGGGTCATTGTCACGACCGACGTCTGATGGGCTGGGGCGCGGTCTGGGGACCCCTGAAAGCTCAGGGTCTTTGGTCTCGGGAAGAATCTCTTCTACCGATAAATATTCTGGAACTGAGAGCGATACTCAATGCTCTCAAGGCTTGGCCTCAGCTAGCAAAGGCCAAGTTCATACGGTTTCAATCAGACAACATGACGACTGTTGCGTACATCAACCATCAGGGGGGAACAAGGAGTTCCCTGGCGATGGAAGAAGTGACCAAAATCATTCAATGGGCGGAGACTCACTCCTGCCACTTGTCTGCAATCCACATCCCAGGAGTGGAAAATTGGGAAGCGGATTTTCTGAGTCGTCAGACATTACATCCGGGGGAGTGGGAACTCCATCCGGAAATCTTTGCCCACATTACTCAACTGTGGGGCATTCCAGACATGGATCTGATGGCCTCTCGTCAGAACTTCAAGGTTCCTTGCTACGGGTCCAGATCCAGGGATCCCAAGGCGACTCTAGTAGATGCACTAGTAGCACCTTGGACCTTCAAACTAGCTTATGTATTCCCGCCGTTTCCTCTCATCCCCAGGCTGGTAGCCAGGATCAATCAGGAGAGGGCATCGGTGATCTTGATAGCTCCTGCGTGGCCACGCAGGACTTGGTATGCAGACCTGGTGAATATGTCATCGGCTCCACCATGGAAGCTACCTTTGAGACGAGACCTTCTTGTTCAAGGTCCGTTCGAACATCCGAATCTGGTCTCACTCCAACTGACTGCTTGGAGATTGAACGCTTGATCTTATCAAAGCGAGGGTTCTCAGATTCTGTTATTGATACTCTTGTTCAGGCCAGAAAGCCTGTAACTAGAAAAATTTACCACAAAACATGGAAAAAATATATCTGTTGGTGTGAATCTAAAGGATTCCCTTGGGACAAGGTAAAAATTCCTAAGATTCTATCCTTTCTTCAAGAAGGATTGGAGAAAGGATTATCTGCAAGTTCCTTGAAGGGACAGATTTCTGCCTTGTCTGTGTTACTTCACAAAAAGCTGGCAGCTGTGCCAGATGTTCAAGCCTTTGTTCAGGCTCTGGTTAGAATCAAGCCTGTTTACAAACCTTTGACTCCTCCCTGGAGTCTCAATTTAGTTCTTTCAGTTCTTCAGGGGGTTCCGTTTGAACCCTTACATTCCGTTGATATTAAGTTATTATCTTGGAAAGTTTTGTTTTTGGTTGCAATTTCTTCTGCTAGAAGAGTTTCAGAATTATCTGCTCTGCAGTGTTCTCCTCCTTATCTGGTGTTCCATGCAGATAAGGTGGTTTTACGTACTAAACCTGGTTTTCTTCCGAAAGTTGTTTCTAACAAAAACATTAACCAGGAGATAGTCGTGCCTTCTTTGTGTCCGAATCCAGTTTCAAAGAAGGAACGTTTGTTGCACAATTTGGATGTTGTTCGCGCTCTAAAATTCTATTTAGATGCTACAAAGGATTTTAGACAAACATCTTCCTTGTTTGTTGTTTATTCTGGTAAAAGGAGAGGTCAAAAAGCAACTTCTACCTCTCTCTCTTTTTGGATTAAAAGCATCATCAGATTGGCTTATGAGACTGCCGGACGGCAGCCTCCTGAAAGAATCACAGCTCATTCCACTAGGGCTGTGGCTTCCACATGGGCCTTCAAGAACGAGGCTTCTGTTGATCAGATATGTAAGGCAGCGACTTGGGTCTTCACTGCACACTTTTACCAAATTTTACAAGTTTGATACTTTTGCTTCTTCTGAGGCTATTTTTGGGAGAAAGGTTTTGCAAGCCGTGGTGCCTTCCATTTAGGTGACCTGATTTGCTCCCTCCCTTCATCCGTGTCCTAAAGCTTTGGTATTGGTTCCCACAAGTAAGGATGACGCTGTGGACCGGACACACTTATGTTGGAGAAAACAGAATTTATGTTTACCTGATAAATTACTTTCTCCAACGGTGTGTCCGGTCCACGGCCCGCCCTGGTTTTTTAATCAGGTCTGATAATTTATTTTCTTTAACTACAGTCACCACGGTATCATATGATTTCTCCTATGCAAATATTCCTCCTTTACGTCGGTCGAATGACTGGGGAAGGCGGAGCCTAGGAGGGATCATGTGACCAGCTTTGCTGGGCTCTTTGCCATTTCCTGTTGGGGAAGAGAATATCCCACAAGTAAGGATGACGCCATGGACCGGACACACCGTTGGAGAAAGTAATTTATCAGGTAAACATAAATTCTGTTTTTTTTAGCAGCAGTGTATTTTATAAAACATTACACTTTACTGCCCCTTTATGCAAGGACTTTCCAGATGCAAGGAGGCATTTCATCTAAGATTTTTACATCTGCATAAAATGTTATACTCTCAGACTTAGATTGCTCAGTGTTTGATATGAGCCAGGTTAACTTAAAACTGTTCAGTTTACACTACAGCTGACTTTATTTTGAAATACATACCAACAAGCCTACATTATGCATTTAACCAGATCTAATGGTATGAGTACCACAGCTTATGGTTCCACCAAGACCATATAGAGTACAGCATTTTCAAAATCCATAAGTACAGCTGACAGATGGGAACATTTGTACACTATATTTGAAGTGGTGCTCTTGGTTGGGGAAAAAACAAACAAACATATGTCAACCTTTTAAAAGTACTTTTCTTCATCTAGCCATCTACTCAGATCATTAATGTACAATTTTGAATTCATGGAATTATTTTTGCTTACACATTTACAAATATGATTCTTTAAAAAGTGATCTCTTAATTTCTGCATTTTTTTTATCATGCATGTCACACACTGTTGATTTAGGGGATGCAAGGTGCATAAATGTTTCCTCCTGTGAGTGTTTCTGTGGGTGTCTGTGTTTATGTCTTTGTGCTTTGGTTTGTGTCTCTATGAGTGTGTATGTATTTTTTTCTGTGGGTCTCTCTGTGAGGGTGGGTGTGTATGTCTTTGAGCTTTTTCTATGGGTGTCTCTGCGAGGGTGTGTGTATGTTTGCCTTTGTGTATTTTCTCTGGATGCCTCTGTGAGGGTGGGTGTGTATGTCTGTGTTTTCTGTGGATGTCTCTGTGAGGGTGTGTGTGTATATGTATGTATGTCTGTGTTTTCTGTGGATGTCTCTGTGAGGGGGGGTGTTTTCTGTGGGTGTCTCTGTGAGGGTGTGTGTATGTCTTTGTGTGTTTTCTTTTGATGTCTCAGTGAGGGTGTGTGTTTTCTGTGGGTGTCTCTGTGAGGGTGTGTGTATGTCTGTGTGTTTTCTGTGGATGTCTCAGTGAGGGTGTGTGTATGCATGTCTTTCTGTGTTTTATGTGGTTGTCTCTGTGTGTGTGTTTGTATGTCTTTGTGTGTTTTCTGAGGCTGTCTCTGTCAGTGTTTCCTTGGGTGTATGTGCAAGTTTGAGTTTGTGTGTGTTTGTGTCCATTGTCTGTTCCTTTTTAGGACATTTTTACCATACTACTGATTATTCACATCTTTCTACAGACTTTGAGACTAATGAGACCTTTACGGAAGTCACCAATCCACCATTTAACCTTTAAATTATTGTTTAGGCAGTTCAGGGCCATTCCTTTCAGCCACTGCATGCTGTTGTCATCATTTAGTTGGCATCTTCCTTTACAAAAAGATAATCAGAACTCCATATTTTGTTTTCTAAATCTCCTTTTTTTTACAAAACTTTAGCCTACCTCATTACTTGTCAGGTCAATGTAATCAAGTGCTGAGTGTCTGTGTGGGTGTCTGTATCTGAGTGTGTTTGTGTGTTTCTAGAGTATCTATATGTGAATCCTTATGTGTGAGTGTGTGTTTTAGTGTATGAATGTGTCTGTGTATGTTACTACCTTTACAACATTTCCAAGTTTAAATAGACACTTAAGAATAAAGTGAATATATGTTTTAGTAACTTGGTCAAAAATTGAACATGTCAAGGGGGGGGGGGGCCCTGATCAATGGTCAAGTCAGGGCCCCAAAAATTTCTAGTGGCGGCCCTGCCCATACAGCCAATCACATGAAGGACTGCCAAACTCTACCCCTGGTCAAATGGACATGCCCTTAACCAACCAGTTATGCCCTCGGACTGACAAGACTTCACCCCTATCACTCCTGTTCATGTGGACGAAAAATATAAAGTTGGAAGGTTTACATATTGTAATTTATTTCCTGTACATAGACATTTGTTTACTTTACTTTTACTGTTATTTCTCTTGGGTATAAATAGCTTCCACATTGTGCCAACAATAATATAGACATACAACCTACAGCAAGACTTACATACAATGGTTAATTAAACATGGATCCACATTTCTAAAGAAAACAAAGGGTGTTAATGAATTCTTAAACTACTAATACTAAATTTGCAGTTGTTATCTTACTTCCAGTTTGGGACAATACGTCTTTGATCTCATTATTGCTTCCTACAATATTTTATAAGGCACAGGGTTAATGCCAATTTATCCTGCAACACAATTGAGATCTATTTCTCACAGGACCTGTTAACCAGACGCTGCCAGGCCTGGCCTCTAATTGTACGGTAGAGAATTATTGCTGAGAGTTAAAGTGCCATCTGTGATTTATTATTATACAAATACACAATGTGCTATCAGAAAGACAAGCGCTTAAGGGAATACTTAATAAGCTTATAACATGATAACACCAATTATCCTGATGCTATTTACATTAACAAAAATACATATAGTACTGTTATGCCTGTGTGTATATATATATATATATATATATATAAATTTTATATATATATATATATATATATATATATATATATATATAATGCAGGAAAAGTCAGATATTGGGTAATCCTTGGATTACCTGGGTGAAGGGGACATTACCCAAGCAGCTGTAGGTAAAGCCCCCATCTTCACCATCTTTTTTGCCTCTGTCTGGGGGGTTCAAGGGGGGCAAGCCCCCTTGTAAACCTCATTCCCCAAGGTTCACTTGGGGTGGATGACAGATGATCAGCGGGGTGCCTTCCTTGAACCCCCCAGACAGAGGCAAAATAAATTGTGTAGATGGGGGATTTACAGAACATGAGGCTTTACCCACAGCCGCTTGGGTAATGTCCGTTTTACCCGGGTAATCCTAGGATTACTCATATTTCTTACTTTACCCATAACATATACAGTATCTCACAAAAGTGAGTACACCCTCACATTTTTGTAAATATTTTATTATATCTTTTCATTTGACAACACTGAAGAAATGACACTTTACTATGATGTAAAGTAGTGAGTGTACAGCCTGTATAACAGTGTAAATTTGCTGTCCCCTCAAAATAACTCAACACACAGCCATTAATGTCTACACCGTTGGCAACAAAAGTGAGTACACCCCTAAGTGGAAATGTCCAAATTGGGCCCAATTAGCCATTTTCTCTTACCGGTGTCATGTGAGTCATTAGTGTTACAAGGTCTCAGGTGTGAATGGGGAGCAGGTGTGTTAAATTTAGTGTTTTCGCGCTCACACTCACCTCATACTGGTCACTGGAAGTTCAACATGGCACCTCATGGCAAAGAGCTCTCTGAGGATCTGAGAAAAATAATTGTTGCTCTACATAAAGATGGCCTAGGCTATAAGAAGATTGCCAAGACCCTGAAACTGAGCTGCAGCACGGCGGGCAAGACCTTACAGTGGTTTCACAGGACATGTTCCACTCAGAACAGGCCTCGCCATGGTCAACCAAAAAATAATGGTGGCCACACAAAATATTGACACATTGGGCCCAATTTGGACATTTGCATTTAGGGGTGTACTCACTTTTGTTGCCAACGGTTTAGACATTAATGGCTGTGTGTTGAATTATTTTGAGGGGACAGCAAATTTACAGTTATACAGGCTGTACACTCACTACTTTACATTGTAGCAAAGTGTCACTTCTTCAGTGTTTTCATATGAAAAGAAATAATAAAATATTTACAAAAATGTGAAGGGTGTACTCACTTTTGTGAGATACTGTATATATATATATATATATATATATATATATATATATACAGTGCCCTCCACTAATATTGGCACCCTTGGTAAATATGTCTTTATTGTTTAACCTTTTGATCTTTTTTTCAAAAGAAATACACAAAAATACTCTGCATCAAACAATTGCAAACACAACACAGGTTTATGACCCCCCCCCCATAAAAAAATGAGGATGGAGAATAAACGGTAAGGGATCTGAGACCAGTCCTCCATACTGAGCAAGTTTGAAAAACTTTTAATTCTTCTCAAGAATACCTGGGTTTTAAGCATCGGAAAAATCCTTAATATAATTTGGACTCAATTTGGGTTAAATAAAAATAGGAAATATAGAGGGGTTAAATAATGTTGGTGAAAGTGGAATCTCAATAAAAGGGATAATAGAGAATCAAGTAAAATGAGAAACACTTAAAGGGACAGTATACACTCATTTTCATATAACTGCATGTAATAGACACTACTATAAAGAGTAAGATGCACAGATACTGATATAAAAATCCAATATAAAACTGTTTAAAAACTTACTTAGAAGCTGTCAGTTTGGCTCTGTTGAAAATGCAGCTGGAGAGCCCACTGCAAGTGGCAAATAAGACACTCCCCCCCCCCCCTTCTTTTGCATATGAAAAGACCCTTTACACAAACAGGAGCAAGCTGGAGTAGGTAGCTGACGGTATTCACATAAAACTTTGGGGCTTGGTTAGGAGTCTGAAAATCAGAGCAATGTTATTTAAAAATAAGCAAAACTATACATTTATTTTTTTTAAAAAACTTTATGGGCTATATAAAAAGATCATCTACAAAAGATTTATGCAAAGAAAAAATGAGTGTATAATGTCCCTTTAAAGGACCAGTCAACACAGTAGATTTGCATAATCAACAAATGCAAGATAACAAGACAATAGCAATAGCACTTAGTCTGAACTTCAAATGAGTAGTAGATTTCTCTTGTTAAGTGTATCCAGTCCACGGATCATCCATTACTTGTGGGATATTCTCCTTCCCAACAGGAAGTTGCAAGAGGATCACCCACAGCAGAGCTGCTATATAGCTCCTCCCCTAACTGTCATATCCAGTCATTCTCTTGCAAGCCTCAACCAAGATGGAGGTCGTAAGAGGAGTGTGGTGTTTTATACTTAGTTTATTCTTCAATCAAAAGTTTGTTATTTTTAAATGGTGCCGGAGTGTACTGTTTATCTCAGGCAGTATTTAGAAGAAGAATCTGCCTGCGTTTTCTATGATCTTAGCAGAAGTAACTAAGATCCATGGCTGTTCTCACATATTCTGAGGAGTGAGGTAACTTCAGAGAGGGAATGGCGTGCAGGTTTTCCTGCAATAAGGTATGTGCAGTTAATATTTTTCTAGGGATGGAATTTGCTAGAAAATGCTGCTGATACCGAAGTAATGTAAGTAAAGCCTTAAATGCAGTGATAGCGACTGGTATCAGGCTTATTAATAGAGATACATACTCTTATAAAAATGTAATATAAAACATTTGCTGGCATGTTTAATCGTTTTTATATGTATTTGGTGATAAAACTTATTGGGGCCTAGTTTTTTTCCACATGGCTGGCTTGAATTCTGCCTAGAAACAGTTTCCTTAGGCTTTCCACTGTTGTAATATGAGTGGGAAGGGCCTATTTTAGTGCTTTTCTGTGCAGCTAAAAATACTGACAGAGACATCCAGCTTCTTCCTGCATGTTCCAGGACTTCTCTGGAGGGCTCAAAAGGCTTCAAAGTCGTTTTTGAGGGAGGTAAAAAGCCACAGTAGAGCTGTGGCAGTTGTTGTGACTGTTTGAAAAAAAAAAAAAACAAACAAACAAAAAAAAACAACGTTTTTGTCTTTTATTATTCAGTTTTGGGTATTAAGGGGTTAATCATCCATTTGCAAGTGGGTGCAATGCTCTGCTAACTTGTTACATACACTGTAAAAATTTCGTTAGTGTAACTGCCTTTTTTCACTGTTATTTCAAATTTTGACAAAATGTGTGTTTCTTAAAGGTGCAGTAACGTTTTTTATATTGCTTGTAAACTTGTTTAAAGTGTTTTCCAAGCTTGCTAGTCTGTTTAAACATGTCTGACATAGAGGAAACTACTTGTTCATTATGTTTGAAAGCCATGGTGGAGCCCCATAGGAGAATGTGTACTAAATGTATTGATTTCACCTTAAACAGTAAAGATCAGTCTTTAACTATAAAAGAAATATCACCAGAAGATTCTGACGAGGGGGAAGTTATGCCGACTAACTCTCCCCACGTGTCAGACCCTTCGCCTCCCGCTCAGGGGATGCACGCTAATATGGCGCCAATTACATCAGGGATGCCCATAGCGATTACCTTGAAGGACATGGCTGCAATCATGAATAATACCCTGTCAGAGGTATTATCCAGGTTGCCTGAATTAAGAGGCAAGCGCGATTGCTCTGGGGTTAGGAGAAATACAGAGCACGCAGATGCTGTAAGGGCCATGTCTGATACTGCGTCACAATATGCAGATCATGAGGAAGGAGAGCTACAGTCTGTGGGTGACATCTCTGATTCGGGGAAACCTGATTCAGAGATTTCTCATTTTAAATTTAAGCTTGAGAACCTCTGTGTGTTGCTTGGGGAGGTATTAGCTGCTCTGAATGACTGTAACACAGTTGCAGTACCAGAGAAATTGTGTAGGCTGGATAAATACTATGCGGTACCGGTGTGTACTGATGTTTTTCCTATACCTAAAAGGCTTACAGAAATTATTAGCAAGGAGTGGGATAGACCGGGTGTGCCTTTTTCCCCACCTCCTATATTTAGAAAAATGTTTCCAATAGACGCCACTACACGGGACTTATGGCAGACGGTCCCTACGGTGGAGGGAGCAGTTTCTACTTTGGCAAAGCGTACCACTATCCCGGTTGAGGACAGTTGTGCTTTTTCAGATCCAATGGATAAAAAATTGGAGGGTTACCTTAAGAAAATGTTTATTCAACAAGGTTTTATTTTACAGCCCCTTGCATGCATTGCGCCTGTCACGGCCGCGGCGGCATTCTGGTTTGAGGCCCTGGAAAAGGCCATCCATACAGCTCCATTGACTGAAATTATTGACAAGCTTAGAACGCTTAAGCTAGCTAACTCATTTGTTTCTGATGCCATTGTTCATTTGACTAAACTAACGGCTAAGAATTCCGGATTCGCCATCCAGGCGCGTAGGGCGCTATGACTTAAATCCTGGTCAGCTGACGTGACTTTGAAGTCTAAATTACTCAACATTCCTTTCAAGGGGCAGACCTTATTCGGGCCTGGTTTGAAGGAAATTATTGCTGACATTACTGGAGGTAAGGGTCACACCCTTCCTCAGGACAGGGCCAAAGCAAAGGCCAAACAGTCTAATATTCGTGCCTTTCGAAATTTCAAGGCAGGTGCAGCATCAACTTCCTCCGCTTCAAAACAAGAGGGAACTTTTGCTCAATCTAAGCAGGCCTGGAAACCTAACCAGTCCTGGAACAAAGGCAAGCAGGCCAGAAAGCCTGCTGCTTCCTCTAAGACAGCATGAAGGAACGGCCCCCTATCCGGTGACGGATCTAGTAGGGGGCAGAGTTTCTCTCTTCGCCCAGGCGTGGGCAAGAGATGTTCAGGATCCCTGGGCGTTGGAGATCATATCTCAGGGATATCTTCTGGACTTCAAAGCTTCCCCTCCACAAGGGAGATTTCATCTTTCAAGGCTATCTGCAAATCAGATAAAGAAAGAGGCATTCCTACGCTGTGTGCAAGACCTCCCAGTTAGGGGAGTGATCCATCCAGTTCTGCGGACGGAACAAGGACAGGGTTTTTAGTCGAATCTGTTTGTGGTTCCCAAAAAAGAGGGAACCTTCAGACCAATTTTGGATCTAAAGATCTTAAACAAATTCCTCAGAGTTCCATCTTTCAAAATGGAAACTATTCGGACCATCCTACCCATGATCCAAGAAGGTCAGTACATGACCACAGTGGACTTAAAGGATGCCTACCTTCACATACCGATTCACAAGGATCATCATCGGTTTCTAAGGTTTGCCTTTCTAGACAGGCATTACCAATTTGTAGCTCTTCCCTTCGGGTTGGCTACAGCCCGGAGTATCTTTACAAAGGTTCTGGGCTCACTTCTGGCGGTTCTAAGACCGCGAGGCATAGCGGTGGCTCCGTATCTAGATGACATCTTGATACAGGCGTCAAGCTTTCAAGTTGCCAAGTCTCATACAGAGATAGTTCTGGCATTTCTGAGGTCGCACGGGTGGATAGTGAACGAGGAAAAGAGTTCTCTATCCCCACTCACAAGAGTCTCCTTCTTAGGGACTCTTATAGATTCTGTAGAAATGAAAATTTACCTGACGGAGTCCAGGTTATCAAAACTTCTAAATGCTTGCCGTGTTCTTCACTCCATTCCGCGCCCTTCGGTAGCTCAGTGTATGGAGGTAATCAGCTTAATGGGTGCGGCAATGGACATAGTGCCGTTTGCACGCCTACATCTCAGACCGCTGCAACTATGCATGCTGAGTCAGTGGAATGGGGATTACACAGATTTGTCCCCTCTGCTAAATCTGGATCAAGAGACCAGAGATTCTCTTCTCTGGTGGTTGTCTCGGGTACACCTGTCCAAGGGTATGACCTTTCGCAGGCCAGATTGGACAATTGTAACAACAGATGCCAGCCTTCTAGGTTGGGGTGCAGTCTGGAATTCCCTGAAGGCACAGGGATCGTGGACTCAGGAGGAGAAACTCCTTCCAATAAATATTCTGGAGTTAAGAGCGATATTCAATGCTCTTCTGGCTTGGCCTCAGTTAGCAACACTGAGGTTCATCAGATTTCAGTCGGACAACATCACGACTGTTCCCTAGCGATGTTAGAAGTCTCAAAAATAATTCGCTGGGCAGAGTACCACTCTTGCCACCTGTCAGCAATCCATATCCCAGGCGTGGAGAACTGGGAGGCGGATTTTCTAAGTCGTCAGACTTTCCATCTGGGGGAGTGGGAACTCCATCCGGAGGTGTTTGCTCAGTTGATTCATCGTTGGGGCAAACCAGAGTTGGATCTCATGGCGTCTCGCCAGAACGCCAAGCTTCCTTGTTACGGATCCAGGTCCAGGGACCCAGAAGCGACGCTGATAGATGCTCTAGCAGCACCTTGGTTCTTCAACCTGGCTTATGTGTTTCCACCGTTTCCTCTGCTCCCTCGACTGATTGCCAAAATCAAACAGGAGAGAGCATCGGTGATTCTGATAGCACCTGCGTGGCCACGCAGGACTTGGTATGCAGACCTAGTGGACATGTCATCCTTTCCACCATGGACTCTGCCTCTAAGACAGGACCTTCTGATACAAGGTCCTTTCAATCATCCAAATCTAATTTCTCTGAGACTGACTGCATGGAGATTGAACGCTTGATTCTATCAAAGCGTGGCTTCTCCGAGTCAGTCATTGATACTTTAATACAGGCACGAAAGCCTGTTACCAGGAAAATCTACCACAAGATATGGAGTAAATATCTTTATTGGTGTGAATCCAAGAATTACTCATGGAGTAAGGTTAGGATTCCTAGAATATTGTCTTTTCTCCAAGAGGGCTTGGACAAAGGATTATCAGCTAGTTCCTTAAAGGGACAGATTTCTGCTCTGTCTATTCTTTTGCACAAGCGTCTGGCAGAGGTTCCAGACGTCCAGGCATTTTGCCAGGCTTTGGTTAGAATTAAGCCTGTGTTTAAACCTGTTGCTCCCCCATGGAGCTTAAACTTGGTTCTTAAGGTTCTTCAAGGAGTTCCTTTTGAACCCCTTCATTCCATTGATATTAAAATTTATCTTGGAAAGTTCTGTTTTTGATGGCTATTTCCTCGGCTCGGAGAGTCTCTGAGCTATCTGCCTTACAATTTGATTCTCCTTATCTGATTTTTCATGCAGATAAGGTAGTTCTGCGTACCAAACCTGGGTTTTTACCTAAGGTGGTTTCTAACAAGAATATCAATCAAGAGATTGTTGTTCCATCGTTGTGCCCTAATCCTTCTTCAAAGAAGGAAAGTCTTTTACATAATCTGGACGTAGTCCGTGCCTTGAAGTTTTACTTACAAGCTACTAAAGATTTTCGTCAAACATCTTCCCTGTTTGTCGTTTACTCTGGACAGAGGAGAGGTCAAAAAGCTTCGGCAACCTCTCTTTCCTTTTGGCTTCGGAGCGTAATACGCCTAGCCTATGAGACTGCTGGACAGCAGCTCCCTGAAAGGATTACAGCTCATTCTACTAGAGCTGTGGCTTCCACCTGGGCCTTCAAAAATGAGGCCTCTGTTGAACAGATTTGCAAGGCTGCGACTTTTCAAAATGTTACAAATTTGATACTTTTGCTTCTTCGGAGGCTGTGTTTGGGAGAAAGGTTCTTCAGGCAGTGGTTCCTTCCGCTTAATCCTGCCTTGTCCCTCCCATCATCCGTGTACTTTATCTTTGGTATTGGTATCCCACAAGTAATGGATGATCCATGGACTGGATACACTTAACAAGAGAAAACATAATTTATGCTTACCTGATAAATTTATTTCTCTTGTAGTGTATCCAGTCCACGGCCCGCACTGTCCTTTTTAAGGCAGGTCTAAATTTTAATTAAACTACAGTCACCACTGCACCCTATGGTTTCTCCTTTCTCTGTTTGTTTTCGGTCGAATGACTGGATATGACAGTTAGGGGAGGAGCTATATAGCAGCTCTGCTGTGGGTGATCCTCTTGCAACTTCCTGTTGGGTAGGAGAATATCCCACAAGTAATGGATGATCCGTGGACTGGATACACTACAAGAGAAATAAATTTATCAGGTAAGCATAAATTATGTTTTTTTTTCTGACAATTTTAAAAGTTATGTCTTTTTCCACTCCCCCTGTACCATGTGATAGCCATCAGCCAATCACAAATGCATACACGTACCATGTGACAGCCATCAGCCATTCACAAATGCATACACACTTATTCTTGCACAAGCTCAGTAGGAGCTGGTGACTCAAAAAGTTTAAATATAAAAAAGACTGTGTACATTTAGTTAATGGAAGTAAATTGGAAAGCTGTTTAAAATGGCATGCTCTATCTGAATAATGAAAGTTTAATTTTGATTGACTGTCCCTTTAAATAAAGGGACAGTAAAGTCAGGATTTTTGAAATAACATTTTTGAAAACCTTTATAAGTCTACAGGTAGCCCTTGGTTTACGCCGGGGTTAGGTTCCAGAAGGAATAGTTGTAAATCGAAACCGTTGTAAATTGAAACCCAGTTTATAATGTAAGTCAATGGGAAGTGAGGGAGATAGGTTCCATGCCCCTCTCAAAATTGTCATAAGTAACACCTAATACATTACTTTAAAAGCTTTGAAATGAAGACTTTAAATGCTAGACAGCATTATAAACCTAATAAAATAATCACACAAAACAGAATATATAATTAAACTAAGTTAAATGAACAAAAATATTTGATAAACAGCATTATAAACCTAATAAAATAATCACACAACACAGACTTCTCTTGCATTTTTCTGCAAACAGTTCTTTCTATGCATTCCAATCTGGATTGAGTTATAGACAGGAAGATCTTGTTTCTTTGAAATCTGCTCGATAGCTCAGGTCTGGTTAAACTGATTAATTTCAGCTTGCTTGGCTTTGCTGCAACACAAGCGGACAGCTCCACCTACTGGCTATTTTAATAAATGCACTGCTTCTCAATGCTTTTCAATAGCAGTCACATGACTGGAAAAAAAGGTTGTTATTCTGAAACGGTGTAAATTGAACCGTTGTAAAACGAGGGCCACCTGTACTTCTATTGTCAAACGTACTTTTTGTAGCAATGTTATACATTTTTGCAAACACAGTTGCCATAGAGTGCTGAAGACATATGCATGCTTCTGAGAGAGCCTACCTTGATTAACTGTTCAAAAAATGATACCAAAAGAATGAAGCAAATTTTCTAAAAGTATATTGATTTTTTTTTTGTATAAAATGCCATGCTCTGAATCATAAATATGAGGTATTGAATATTTGATAAGAATCCCAACATGTTTGAGGGTCAAGGTTTTAAAAACAACAAAATATACTCCAGCCTTTCTTTGAGGAGTGGAAAACTACAAGCAGAAAATAGTAATTAAAAAATAATTAATGAAAGTGCATTGAACTGTGCATAATTAAAGATTGTCGAGCGTGAAAATAAAAAAAATTCTCATTGTGATACCAGAGAAAATGTGAAAATATTTTTTAAGATGTATGCTGGACAAAATAATAAGTAATATTTCTCTTGTAAGGTGTATCCAGTCCACGGGTCATCCATTACTTGTGGGATATTTTCATTCCCAACAGGAAGTTGCAAGAGGACACCCACAGCAGAGCTGTATTATAGCTCCTCCCCTAACTGTCATAGCCAGTCATTCTCTTGCAAGTCTCAACAAGCTAGGATGTTGTAGGAGAGAGTGGTTAAATATAGTTAGTTTATTTTCTTCAATCAAAAGTTTGTTATTTTTAAATAGTACCGGAGTTGTGCTATTTTATCTCAGGCAGTAAATAGAAGAAGAATCTGCCTGAGGTTTCTATGATCTTAGCAGGTTGTAACTAAGATCCATTGCTATTCTCACATATGTCTGAGGGGATTACACAGATGAGGTAACTTCAGCGAGAGAATGGCGTGCAGTTTATTCTGCTATCAGGTATGTGCAGTTATAATTTTTTCTAGAGATGGAAAACACTAGAAAATGCTGCTGATACCGGATTAATGTAAGTTAAGCCTGAATACAGTGATTTAATAACGACTGGTATCATGCTTACTCCCAGGGGTAATACCCTTATGATATTGCAATATAAACGTTTGCTGGCATGTTTAATCATTTTTATATATGCATTGGTGATAAAAACTTTATTGGGGCCTAGTTTTTTCCACATGGCTGGCTTAAATTTTGACTAGAAACAGTTTTACTGAGGCTTTCCACTGTTATAGTATAAAAGTTACAGTTGGTGCAGTTAAAATTACAAACTGTGACATCCAGCTTCCCTCAGGAGTCCCCTGTATGCTATAGGACATCTCTAAAGGGCTCAAAGGCTTTCCAAAGTCGTTTATTGGGGAAGGTAGGACCACAGCTTGCTGTGGCAGTTGGTTGTGACTGTTAAAAAAAAAAAAAAGTCTATTTAGTTTTTTTGATCCGTTTTTTGAACTAAGGGGTTAATCATCCATTTGCAAGTGGATGCAATGCTCTGCTAGCCTATTACATACACTGTAAAAATTTCGTTTGATTTACTGCATTTTTTCACTGTTTTTCAAATTCTGACAAAATTTGTTTCTCTTAAAGGCACAGTACCATTTTTTATATTTGCTTGTTAACTTGATTTAAAGTGTTTTCCAAGCTTGCTAGTCTCATTGCTAGTCTGTATAAACATGTCTGACATAGAAGAAACTTCTTGTTCATTATGTTTAAAAGCCATGGTGGAACCCCCTCTTAGAATGTGTACCAAATGTACTGATTTCATTTTATGCAATAAAGATCATATTCTGTTTTTAAAAAAATTATCACCAGAGGAATCTGACGAGGGGAAAGTTATGCCGACTAACTCTCCCCACGTGTCAGACCCTTTGACTCCCGCCCAAGGGACTCACGCTCAAATGGTGCCAAGTACATCTAGGGCGCCCATAGCGTTTACTTTACAAGACATGGCGGTAGTCATGGATAATACACTGTCAGCGGTATTAGCCAGACTACCTGAACTTAGAGGTTAGCGAGATAGCTCTGGGGTGAGACAAAATGCAGAGCATACTGACGCTTTAAGAACCATGTCTGATACTGCCTCACAATATGCAGAAGCTGAGGAAGGAGAGCTTCAGTCAGTGGGTGATGTTAATGACTCAGGAAAGATACCTGATTCTAATATTTCTACATTTAAATTTAAGCTTGAACACCTCCGCGTATTACTTAGGGAGGTTTTAGCTGCTCTGAATGACTGTGATACCATTGCAGTGCCAGAGAAATTTTGTAGACTGGATAAATGCTTTGCACTGCCGGTGTGTACTGATGTTTTTCCAATACCTAAAAGGTTTACAGAAATTATTAATAAGGAATGGGATAGACCAGGTGTGCCGTTCTCTTCCCCTCCAATTTTTAGAATTTTTTTTTCCAATAGACGCCACCACACGGGACTTATGGCAGACAGTCCCTAAGGTGGAGGGAGCAGTTTCTACTCTAGCAAAGCGTACTACTATCCCTGTCGAGGACAGTTGTGCTTTTTTAGAGCCAATGGATAAAAAATTAGAAGGTTACCTTAAGAAAATATTTATTCAACAAGGTTTTATCCTACAGCCCATTGCATGCATTGCCCCTGTCACTGCTGCTGCGGCGTACTGGTTTGAGTCTCTGGAAGAGGCTTTACAGGTAGAGACTCCATTGGATGACATACTTTGCAAACTTAGAGCACTTAAGCTAGCCAATTATTTTATTTCTGATGCCATTGTTCATTTGAATAAACTAACGGCTAAGAATTCTGGTTTTGCTATACAGGCGCGCAGAGCGCTATGGCTTAAATCATGGTCAGCTGACGTGACTTTAAAATCTAAGCTACTTAACATTCCCTTCAAGGGGCAGACCCTATTCGGGCCTGGTTTGAAGGAGATTATTGCTGATATCACGGGAGGAAAAGGTTGTGCCCTTCCTCAGGACAGGTCCAAATCTAGGGCCAAACAGTCTAATTTTCGTGCCTTTCGAAACTTCAAGGCAGGTGTGGCATCAACTTCCTCTAATAATAAACAAGAGGGAACTTTTGCTCAATCCAAGACGGTCTGGAGACCAAACCAGACCTGGAAAAAAGGTAAGCAGGTCAAAAAGCCTGCTGCTGCCTCTAAGATAGCATGAAGGAACGACCCCCTATCCGGTAACGGATCTAGTAGGGGGCAGACTTTCACTCTTCGCCCAGGCGTGGGCAAGAGATGTTCAGGATCCCTGGGCATTGGAAATTATATCCCAGGGATATCTTCTGGACTTCAAAGCTTCCCCCCCCCCCCCAAAAGGGAGATTTCACCTTTCACAATTATCTGCAAACCAGATAAAGAGTGAGGCATTCTTACACTGTGTACGAGACCTCCTAGTTATGGGAGTGATCCATCCAGTTCCAAAGGAGGAACAGGGTTTTTACTCAAATCTGTTTGTGGTTCCCAAAAAAGAGGGAACCTTCAGACCGATTTTGGATCTAAAGATCTTAAACAAATTCCTCAAAGTTCCGTCGTTCAAGATGGAAACTATTCGTACCATCCTACCACTGATCCAGGAGGATCAATATATGACTACAGTGGATCTAAAGGATGCTTATCTTCACATTCCGATACACAAAGATCATCATCGGTTTCTCAGGTTTGCCTTTCAAGACAGGCATTACCAGTTGTAGCTCTTCCCTTTGGATTAGCTACAGCCCCAAGAATCTTTACAAAGGTTCTAGGGTCGCTTTTGGCGGTCCTAAGGCCGCGGGGCATAGCAGTAGCCCCTTATTTAGACGACATCCTGATACAGGCGTCAAACTTCCAAATTGCCAAGTCTCATACGGACGTAGTACTGGCATTTCTGAGGTCGCATGGGTGGAAAGTGAATGAGGAAAAGTGTTCTCTATCCCCACTCACAAGAGTTTCCTTTCTAGGGACTCTGATAGATTCTGTAGAAATGAAAATTTACCTTGACGGAGTCCAGGTTATCAAAGCTTCTAAATTCCTGTCGGGTTCTTCATTCCATTCCGCGCCCTTTGGTGGCTCAGTGTATGGAAGTAATCGGCTTAATGGTAGCGGCAATGGACATAGTGCCGTTTGCACGCTTACATCTCAGACTGCTGCAACTATGCAGGCTCAGTCAGTGGAGCGGGGATTACACAGATTTGGCCCCTCAACTGAATCTGGACCAAGAGACCAGGGATCCTCTTCCCTGGTGGCTATCTCGGGTCCATCTGTCCAAAGGTATGACCTTCGCAGGCCAGATTGGACTATTGTAACAACAAATGCCAGCCTTCTAGGTTGGGGTGCAGTCTGGAACTACCTGAAGGCTCAGGGATCGTGGACTCAGGAGGAGTCTCTCCTTCCAATAAATATTCTGGAACTAAGAGCGATATTCAAGGCTCTTCAGGTTTGGCCTCAGTTAGCAACTCTGAGGAACATCAGATTTCAGTCGGTCAACATCACGACTGTAGCTTACATCAACCATCGAGGGGGAACAAGAAGTTCCCTAGAGATGTTAGAAGTTTCAAAAATAATTCACTGGGCAGAGATTCACTCTTGCCACCTATCAGCTATCCATATCCCAGGTGTAGAGCACTGGGAGGCGGATTTTCTAAGTCGTCAGGCTTTTCATCCGGGAGAGTGGGATCTCCATCCGGAGGTATTTGCACAACTGATTCTCCGTTGGGGCAAACCAGAACTGGATCTCATGGCGTCTCGCCAGAACGCCAAGCTTCCGTGTTACGGATCCAGGTCCAGGGATCCCAAGGCGACACTGATAGATACTCTAGCAGCGCCCTGGTCTTTCAACCTGGCTTATGTGTTTCCACCGTTTCCTCTGCTCCCTCGACTGATTGCCAAGATCAAGCAGGAAAGAGCATCGGTGATTCTGATAGCACCTGTGTGGCCACGCAGGACCTGGTATGCAGATCTAGTGGACATGTCATCCTTTCCACCATGGTCTCTGCCTCTGAGACAGGACCTTCTACTTCAGGGTCCTTTCAACCATCCAAATCTAATTTCTCTGAGGCTGACTGCCTGGAGATTGAATGCTTGATTTTATCAAAGCGTGGCTTCTCCGAGTCAGTTATTGATACCTTAATACAGGCACGAAAGCCTGTCACCAGGAAAATTTTCCATAAGGTATGGCGTAGATATCTTTATTGGTGTGAATCCAAGGGTTACTCATGGAGTAAGGTCAGGATTCCTAGGATTTTATCTTTTCTCCAAGAAGGTTTGGAAAAAGGATTGTCAGCTAGTTTCTTAAAGGGACAGATTTTTGCTCTGTCTATTCTTTTGCACTAGCGTCTGGCAGATGTTCCAGACGTTCAGGCATTTTGTCAGGCTTTAGTTTGAAACAAGCCTGTGTTTAAACCTGTTGTTCCACCATGGAGCTTAAACTTGGTTCTTAAGGTTCTTCAAGGAGTTCCGTTTGAAGCTCTTCATTCCATAGATATCAAACTTTCATCTTGGAATCTTGGAAAGTTCTTTTTTTTTTTTTTTTTTTTTGGTAGCTATTTCCTCGGCTCGTAGAGTCTCTGAGCTATCTGCCTTACAATGTGATTCTCCTTATCTGATTTTTCATACGGATAAGGTAGTCCTGCGTACCAAACCTGGGTTCTTACCTAAGGTGGTATCTAACAAGAATATCAATCAAGAGATTGTGGTTCCATCCTTGTGTTACACAATCTGGACGTGGTCTGTGCTACTAAAGATTTTCGTCAAACATCTGCTTTGTTTGTTGTCTACTCTGGACAGAGGAGAGGTCAAAAGGCTTTGGCAACCTCTTTTTCTTTTTGGCTAAGAAGCTTAATCCGCTTAGCCTATGAGACTGCTGGACAGCAGCCTCCTGAAAGGATTACAGCTCATTCCACTAGAGCTGTGGCTTCCACTTGGGCCTTTAAAAATGAGGCTTCTGTTGAACAGATTTGCAAGGCGGCGACTTGGTCTTCGCTTCATACTTTTTCAAAATTTTACAAATTTGATACTTTTGCTTCTTCAGAGGCTATATTTGGGAGAAAGGTTTTACAGGCAGTGGTTCCTTCCATTTAAGTTCCTGCCTTGTCCCTCCCTTCATCCGTGTACTTTAGCTTTGGTATTGGTATCCCACAAGTAATGGATGATCCGTGGACTGGATACACCTTACAAGAGAAAACACAATTTATGCTTACCTGATAAATTTATTTCTCTTGTGGTGTATCCAGTCCACGGCCCGCCCTGTCATTTTAAGGCAGGTAATTTTTAAATTTAAACTACAGTAACCACTACACCCTATGGTTCCTCCTTTCTCGGCTTGTTTTCGGTCGAATGACTGACTATGACAGTTAGGGGAGGAGCTATATTACAGCTCTGCTGTGGGTGTCCTCTTGCAACTTCCTGTTGGGAATGAGAATATCCCACAAGTAATGGATGATCCGTGGACTGGATACACCACAAGAGAAATAAATTTATCAGGTAAGCATAAATTGTGTTTTATCTAGCTATTAGAAAATAATATTTTATAATGTTTACAAAATATTTTACAGAATAATAGAACATTATTATCCTATTATTGCATCCTTGCAAAAGTTAATTACACAATGCAAATTCAAAGGGATACTAAGCCCAAATTTTTTCTTACTTGAGTCAGATAGAGCATGCGATTTTAAGCAACTTTCTATTTGACTACTTTTATCAATTTTTCTTTGTACTCTTGATATCTTTATTTGAAAAGCAGGAATCTAAGCTTAGGAGCCGGCCCATTTTTGGTTCAGCACCTGGGTAGCGCTTGCTGATTGGTGGCTAAATGTAGCCACCACTCAGCAAGCACTACCCAGGGTGCTGAACCAAAAATAGGCCAGCTCCTAAACTTAGATTCCTGCATTTTCAAAATAAATATAGCAAAAGAATAAAGAAAAATCGATAATAGGAGTAAATTGCTTAAAATTGCCTGCTCTTTCTAAAGTATTAAAGAAAAAAAATTGGGTTTAGTGTTATCTGTTCTGTGAAGTTATAATTTCAAGCTGTTTTTCCACTTGCTCAGCATTTTCTGCAAGAGAAAGGAATGCAAGAAAAAAAAAATTATGACATTCTCACATGTATGGTCTAAATATATATTTTTTAGGGAATAATAATAACTGTTTGATCTTAAAGGGATACTGTTCTGAAAAATAATATCACCTAAATGAGACACCTGCATTTGTAAATGAAACACCTGTATTTGAACATACTGTTTTTTTTATTTTGCCTGAAAAAATGTTAAAGGGACATAAAATAATGGATTACTGGATATATAAAATCTAGTATTTCCCCTTATTTTAATATTATAACCTTATGTAAATCAGTTGCTTTTGTATTAAAACAATGTTTCTTTGTGCAAATATTTACTATAAATAGTAATGTTGGATCCTCTTTAATAACCAGTAAGTATTAGAAATTAAAGGGACAGTATACACTCATTTCTCTTGTAAGGTGTATCCAGTCCACGGATCATCCATTACTTGTGGGATATTCTCATTCCCAACAGGAAGTTGCAAGAGGACACCCAACAGCAGAGCTGTAATATAGCTCCTCCCCTAACTGTCATACCCAGTCATTCTCTTGCAACTCTCAACAAGCTAGGTCGTTGTAGGAGAGAGTGGTTAAATATAGCTAGTTTATTTTCTTCAATCAAAAGTTTGTTATTTTTAAATAG
Organism: Bombina bombina; assembly: GCF_027579735.1. Lineage (NCBI taxonomy): Eukaryota > Metazoa > Chordata > Amphibia > Anura > Bombinatoridae > Bombina > Bombina bombina. The sequence goes on along the minus strand of NC_069499.1, from coordinate 1,489,562,943 downwards.
TACCGGAGTTGTGCTATTTTATCTCAGGCAGTAAATAGAAGAAGAATCTGCCTGAGGTTTCTATGATCTTAGCAGGTTGTAACTAAGATCCATTGCTATTCTCACATATGTCTGAGGGGATTACACAGATGAGGTAACTTCAGCGAGAGAATGGCGTGCAGTTTATTCTGCTATCAGGTATGTGCAGTTATAATTTTTTCTAGAGATGGAAAACACTAGAAAATGCTGCTGATACCGGATTAATGTAAGTTTAGCCTGAATACAGTGATTTAATAACGACTGGTATCATGCTTACTCCCAGGGGTAATACCCTTATGATATTGCAATATAAAACGTTTGCTGGCATGTTTAATCGTTTTTATATATGCTTTGGTGATAAAACTTTATTGGGGCCTAGTTTTTTCCACATGGCTGGCTTAAATTTTGACTAGAAAACAGTTTACTGAGGCTTTCCACTGTTATAGTATAAAAGTTACAGTTGGTGCAGTTAAAATTACAAACTGTGACATCCAGCTTCCCTCAGGAGTCCCCTGTATGCTATAGGACATCTCTAAAGGGCTCAAAGGCTTTCCAAAGTCGTTTATTGGGGAAGGTAGGACCACAGCTTCCTGTGGCATTTGGTTGTGACCGTTAAAAAACGTCTATTTCGTTGTTTTTTTTATCCGTTTTTTGAACTAAGGGATTAATCATCCATTTGCAAGTGGATGCAATGCTCTGCTAGCCTATTACATACACTGTAAAAAATTTGTTTGATTTACTGCATTTTTTCACTGTTTTTCAAATACTGACAAAATTTGTTTCTCTTAAAGGCACAGTACCGTTTTTTATATTTGCTTGTTAACTTGATTTAAAGTGTTTTCCAAGCTTGCTAGTCTCATTGCTAGTCTGTATAAATATGTCTGACATAGAAGAAACTCCTTGTTCATTATGTTTAAAAGTCATGGTGGAACCCCCTCGTAGAATGTGTACCAAATGTACTGATTTCATTTTTTGTAATAAAGATCATATTCATTTTTAAAAAAAAAAATTATCACCAGAGGAATCTGACGAGGGGAAAGTTATGCAGACTAACTCTCCCCACGTGTCAGACCCTTTGACTCCCGCCCAAGGGACTCACGCTCAAATGGCGCCAAGTACATCTAGGGCGCCCATAGCGTTTACTTTACAAGACATGGCGGCAGTCATGGATAATACACTGTCAGCGGTATTAGCCAGACTACCTGAACTTAGAGGTTAGCGAGATAGCTCTGGGGTGAGACAAAATGCAGAGCATACTGACGCTTTAAGAACCATGTCTGATACTGCCTCACAATATGCAGAAGCTTAGGAAAGAGAGCTTCAGTCAGTGGGTGATGTTAATGACTCAGGAAAGATACCTGATTCTAATATTTCTACATTTAAATTTAAGCTTGAACACCTCCGCGTGTTTCTTAGGGAGGTTTTAGCTGCTCTGAATGACTGTGATACCATTGCAGTGCCAGAGAAATTGTGTAGACTGGATAAATGCTTTGCAGTGCCGGTGTGTACTGATGTTTTTCCAATACCTAAAAGGTTTACAGAAATTATTAATAAGGAATGGGATAGACCAGGTGTGCCGTTCTCTTCCCCTCCTATTTTTAGAAAAATGTTTCCAATAGACGCCACCACACGGGACTTATGGCAGACAGTCCCTAAGGTGGAGGGAGCAGTTTCTACTCTAGCAAAGCGTACTACTATCCCTGTCGAGGACAGTTGTGCTTTTTTAGATCCAATGGATAAAAAATTAGAAGGTTACCTTAAGAAAATATTTATTCAACAAGGTTTTATCCTACAGCCCATTGCATGCATTGCCCCTGTCACTGCTGCTGTGGCGTACTGGTTTGAGTCTCTGGAAGAGGCTTTACAGGTAGCGACTCCATTGGATGACATACTTGGCAAACTTAGAGCACTTAAGCTAGCCAATTATTTTATTTCTGATGCCATTGTTCATTTGAATAAACTAACGGCTAAAAATTCTGGTTTTGCTATACAGGCGCGCAGAGCGCTATGGCTTAAATCATGGTCAGCTGACGTGACTTTAAAATCTAAGCTACTTAACATTCCCTTCAAGGGGCAGACCCTATTTGGGCCTGGTTTGAAGGAGATTATTGCTGATATCACGGGAGGAAAAGGTTGTGCCCTTCCTCAGGACAGGTCCAAATCTAGGGCCAAACAGTCTAATTTTCATGCCTTTCGAAACTTCAAGGTAGGTGCGGCATCAACTTCCTCTAATAATAAACAAGAGGGAACTTTTGCTCAATCCAAGACGGTCTGGAGACCAAACCAGACCTGGAAAAAAGGTAAGCAGGTCAAAAAAGCCTGCTGCTGCCTCTAAGACAGCATGAAGGAACGACCCCCTATCCGGTAACGGATCTAGTAGGGGGCAGACTTTCACTCTTCGCCCAGGCGTGGGCAAGAGATGTTCAGGATCCCTGGGCGTTGGAAATTATATCCCAGGGATATCTTCTGGACTTCAAAGCTTCCCCCCCAAAAGGGAGATTTCACCTTTCACAATTATCTGCAAACCAGATAAAGAGAGAGGCATTCTTACACTGTGTACGAGACCTCCTAGTTATGGGAGTGATCCATCCAGTTCCAAAGGAGGAACAGGAACAGGGTTTTTACTCAAATCTGTTTGTGGTTCCCAAAAAAGAGGGAACCTTCAGACCGATTTTGGATCTAAAGATCTTAAACAAATTCCTCAAAGTTCCGTCGTTCAAGATGGAAACTATTCGTACCATCCTACCACTGATCCAGGAGGGTCAATATATGACTACAGTGGATCTAAAGGATGCTTATCTTCACATTCCGATACACAAAGATCATCATCAGTTTCTCAGGTTTGCCTTTCAAGACAGGCATTACCAGTTGTAGCTCTTCCCTTTGGATTAGCTACAGCCCCAAGAATCTTTACAAAGGTTCTAGGGTCGCTTTTGGCGGTCCTAAGGCCGCGGGGCATAGCAGTAGCCCCTTATTTAGACGACATCCTGATACAGGCGTCAAACTTCCAAATTGCCAAGTCTCATACGGACGTAGTACTGGCATTTCTGAGGTCGCATGGGTGGAAAGTGAACGAGGAAAAGTGTTCTCTATCCCCACTCACAAGAGTTTCCTTTCTAGGGACTCTGATAGATTCTGTAGAAATGAAAATTTACCTTGACGGAGTCCAGGTTATCAAAGCTTCTAAATTCCTGTCGGGTTCTTCATTCCATTCCGCGCCCTTTGGTGGCTCAGTGTATGGAAGTAATCGGCTTAATGGTAGCGGCAATGGACATAGTGCCGTTTGCACGCTTACATCTCAGACCACTGAAACTATGCAGGCTCAGTCAGTGGAGCGGGGATTACACAGATTTGGCCCCTCAACTGAATCTGGACCAAGAGACCAGGGATCCTCTTCCCTGGTGGCTATCTCGGATCCATCTGTCCAAAGCTATGACCTTCGCAGGCCAGATTGGACTATTGTAACAACAAATGCCAGCCTTCTAGGTTGGGGTGCAGTCTGGAACTCCCTGAAGGCTCAGGGATCGTGGACTCGGGAGGAGTCTCTCCTTCCAATAAATATTCTGGAACTAAGAGCGATATTCAAGGCTCTTCAGGTTTGGCCTCAGTTAGCAACTCTGAGGTACATCAGATTTCAGTCAGTCAACATCACGACTGTAGCTTACATCAACCATCGAGGGGAAACAAGAAGTTCCCTAGAGATGTTAGAAGTTTCAAAAATAATTCACTGGGCAGAGATTCACTCTTGCCACCTATCAGCTCTCCATATCCCAGGTGTAGAGCACTGGGAGGTGGATTTTCTAAGTCGTCAGACTTTTCATCCGGGAGAGTGGGAACTCCATCCGGAGGTATTTGCACAACTGATTCTCCGTTGGGGCAAACCAGAACTGGATCTCATGGCATCTCGCCAGAACGCCAAGCTTCCGTGTTACAGATCCAGGTCCAGGGATCCCAAGGCGACACTGATAGATACTCTAGCAGCGCCCTGGTCTTTCAACCTGACTTATGTGTTTCCACCGTTTCCTCTGCTCCCTCGACTGATTGCCAAGATCAAGCAGGAGAGAGCATTGGTGATTCTGATAGCACCTGTGTGGCCACGCAGGACCTGGTATGCAGATCTAGTGGAAATGTCATCCTTTTCCACCATGGTCTCTGCCTCTGAGACAGGACCTTCTACTTCAGGGTCCTTTCAACCATCCAAATCTAATTTCTCTGAGGCTGACTGCCTGGAGATTGAACGCTTGATTTTATCAAAGCGTGGCTTCTCCGAGTCAGTTATTGATACCTTAATACAGGCACGAAAGCCTGTCACCAGGAAAATTTACCATAAGGTATGGCGTAGATATCTTTATTGGTGTGAATCCAAGGGTTACTCATGGAGTAAGGTCAGGATTCCTAGGATTTTAAGTTTTCTCCAAGAAGGTTTGGAAAAAGGATTGTCAGCTAGTTTCTTAAAGGGACAGATTTTTGCTCTGTCTATTCTTTTGCACTAGCGTCTGGCAGATGTTCCAGACGTTCAGGCATTTTGTCAGGCTTTAGTTAGAATCAAGCCTGTGTTTAAACCTGTTGCTCCACCATAGAGCTTAAACTTGGTTCTTAAGGTTCTTCAAGGAGTTCCGTTTGAACCTCTTCATTCCATAGATATCAAACTTTTATCTTGGAAAGTTCTTTTTTTTTTTTTTTTTTTTTTGGTAGCTATTTCCTCGGCTCGTAGAGTCTCTGAGCTATCTGCCTTACAATGTGATTCTCCTTATCTGATTTTTCATACGGATAAGGTAGTCCTGCGTACCAAACCTGGGTTCTTACCTAAGGTGGTATCTAACAAGAATATCAATCAAGAGATTGTGGTTCCATCCTTGTGTTACACAATCTGGACGTGGTCCGTGCTTTAAAGTTTTACTTACAAGCTACTAAAGATTTTCGTCAAAAATCTGCTTTGTTTGTTGTCTACTCTGGACAGAGGAGAGGTCAAAAGGCTTTGGCAACCTCTTTTTCTTTTTGGCTAAGAAGCTTAATCCACTTAGCCTATGAGACTGCTGGACAGCAGCCCCCTGAAAGGATTACAGCTCATTCCACTAGAGCTGTGGCTTCCACTTGGGCCTTTAAAAATGAGGCTTCTGTTGAACAGATTTGCAAGGCGGCGACTTGGTCTTCGCTTCATACTTTTTCAAAATTTTACAAATTTGATACTTTTGCTTCTTTGGAGGCTATATTTGGGAGAAAGGTTTTACAGGCAGTGGTTTCTTCTATTTAAGTTCCTGCCTTGTCCCTCCCTTCATCCGTGTACTTTAGCTTTGGTATTGGTATCCCACAAGTAATGGATGATCCGTGGACTGGATACACCTTACAAGAGAAAACACAATTTATGCTTACCTGATAAATTTATTTCTCTTGTGGTGTATCCAGTCCACGGCCCGCCCTGTCATTTTAAGGCAGGTAATTTTTAAATTTAAACTACAGTAACCACTACACCCTATGGTTCCTCCTTTCTCGGCTTGTTTTCGGTCGAATGACTGGCTATGACAGTTAGGGGAGGAGCTATATTACAGCTCTGCTGTTGGGTGTCCTCTTGCAACTTCCTGTTGGGAATGAGAATATCCCACAAGTAATGGATGATCCGTGGACTGGATACACCACAAGAGAAATAAATTTATCAGGTAAGCATAAATTGTGTTTTTCATATAACTGCATGTAATAGACACTACTATAAAGAATAAGATGCACCGATACTGATATAAAAATCCAGTATAAAACTGTTTAAAAACTTACTTAGAAGCTCTCAGTTTATCTCTGTTGAAAAGGTAGCTGGAAAGCCCACTGCAAATGGGAAATAAGACACTCCCCCCTCCCCCTTCTTTTGCATATGAAAAGACCCTTTACACAAACAGGAGCAAGCTGGAGAAGGTAGCTGACAGTATTCTCATAAAACTTTGGGGCTTGGTTAGGAGTCTGAAAATCAGAGCAATGTTATTTAAAAATAAGCAAAACTATAAAAATTTAAAAAAAAAAAACTTTATGGGCTAAATAAATATATCATCTACAACACATTTATGCAAAGAAAAAATGAGTGTATAATGTCCCTTTAACAACTGATACTGCTGTATTCATTTACTTTTTAACAGCTTTTTCTTCTTTTTTTTTCTTGACTTTTTTAGGTCAAATATTTCTACGCTCTTCCACATGACTGATGCATTTTTAGTGCAATATCCCTATAACTAACTTTCTATTGTAAGTTAAAGGGACAGTAAACACAAAAATTGTTATTGTTTAAAAAGATATATAATGCCCTTATTACCCATTCCCCAGCATTGCACAAAAAACATGGTTATATTAACATACTTTATAACCTTTAAACCTCTAAATTTCTGTCTGTTTCTAAATCCCTAAAGACAGTCCCATGATCACATGCTTTTGTATTGGCTTTTCACATCAGGGGAAGCTAGTTCATGTGAGCCAAACAGATAACATTGTGCTCACGCCCGTGGATTCTAACAACACAGCACTAATTGGCTTAAATGCAAGTCAATAGATAAAGTCCTGTGATTAGGGGAGCAGTCAGAAGATGCTTAGGAACAAGGTAATCACAAAGGTAAAAAGTATATTAATACAACCATGTTTTCTGTGCAAAACTGGGGAATGGGTAATAAAGGGATTATCTATCTTTTAAAACAATAACATTTTTTGAGTTGACTGTCCCTTTAAGCCAATACACCTGGTTTGATAAGAACAGCACTGGCAGTTAGTGATCTGGCGGTACTTGATCTTGATTTTCACTATTATATTGTCTATAACTGCAATACATGGAAAAGCATCTTAACTGTGTAATTGGAGTGACTAATGATGCCTCTTTTACTTTCCTTTTAGAATAATTATATAAATATAATTTTTTATAAGTTAACAGCAAATTTGCACTGACTTAGATTCTCAAAGACTGAATGGGTAAGAATGTGAGAGGCACTGCCTAACGTCCCAGCAATCACATAATAATTGCTGGCAGTCGGCACCCTGAGTAGTTTGCCAAGATAATCAACCAATAGGATTTTAGTAGCTCTAATCCTATTTGCTGATTTTAATTTTTCAGCCAATAAGAATGCAAGGTACCCCATATTTAAAGGGGTACCTTGCATTCCATCTTCAGTGTGCGGCGACGATCGTACAAAGAGGATCTCCACACTCGATGGCTCCGTGGTCGCCGGTCTTCTGTTCCGCGGTAACCTTCGCTCCGTGACGGCTTGGTCCTGGATGAAGATAGAAGAGGTGGCCACGCTGGAAGAAGATATCGCCACCTCCAAGAAGACTTCACCTCCTGGAAGAAGACCTTCTCCGCCGGACTTCAGGAACGGTGAGTACCTATTTATTTTGGATTAGTGTTTTAATGGGCTTGTAAAATAGCTGAATGCCCTTTTAAGGTCAATGCCCATACAAATGCCCCTTTAGGGGCAATAATGGGTAGCTTTGGTTTTTTTAGTGTTAGTTTTTTTATTTTGGGGGGTTTAGTGGGTGGGGGTTTTACTGTTAGCGAGGACTTAGTATTTTTAAATGTAAAAGAGCTGTTTAACTTAGGGCAATGCCCTTCAAAAGGCCCTTCTAGGGGCTATTAATAGTTTAGTTTAGATTAAGGGGTGTTTTTATTTTGGGGGGCTTTTTATTTTCATAGGGATTAGGTTTAATTTTTTTATTTTTGACAATTTGGTTTATTATTTTCTGTAATGTTAGGCTTTTTTTATTTTTTGTAATTTTAGATAAATTTTAACTTAGTTTTTTTATTTTTAAAGTAATGTTTTTTTTAAAAATGCAGGATAAAAAACATGTTCCTTCACAAATATAGACAGTGTACAAAATATAGGCATCCACATAGTATTAAACAAGCTTAAAACACTAGTTATAGTACAGATGATTGCCTATAATGCATACTTAGGAAAAAAGCAGGTTAGCGTCAAAGTGGTTGTACTCAATAAAGTGTGAAGAATAAATCTTCTGTTTATACAAATTGCTCATATGGTCTACATAAGTTTATATGAAAGAACCTATGGGATAGAAACCTTATTTTAATGTAATGATTAGGGGAGGGTTTATCAGTTACCTCTATGGTTAAACATACATAAGAATTTTTTGGGGATATAGAACATTGTGGGATATATTTTCCCTAGTTTATCAAGTAAACCATGTGGGGGGTAACGGAGCCAACTGTGCTGCAGAATGCTTGTTGCTCATTTTACAGGGTTCGATATCTTAAAGAAAGGAATTGCATTTATTGTGGGGTCAACAAATAGAGAGAGGTGGAATGCATATATCTGTGTCTCAGCTGTAAAGGATATACAGTATATTAAAGGTACCCATAACATATAGGGGGGCAGTTATAGTAGATATAACAAGATAAATGTATTAGTGGCAGATGGATGGGAGGTCCAATATTAGAATGTACCTATAGGGTTTACTAACTGATAATTATTTTAACTGCTCGTATAGCTTATGTCAATATGTTGCAGCAAAAGATTTAGCATATGTAGGTTATAGGAGCTTAGTTTAGCTTTGTACGGTACAGGTACCTGTATATGAAAATATATCCCTGTGGAGCTTTGTTTGACTGCCCCAGTACCATAGCGTAGATAAAATAGTGATGCTATGCCCCAGTACAAAAGCCACTTCAATTTATGCATATCTTTTGTTGGTGTGAATTGTTAAATTTGTGCTATAATTGAGTTTAACTGTATAACTGATCCAAGGTATCCTATTAGACCTAGTACTAAAAACTAATCGCTAACTGTGGTCAATATAATATGCTTAACAACTAGACCCATAAAATAGCACTCAACAGGTTAAAGAAAGTATTGTTCAATACCTAAAAAAAGATGCCTTTCCCTAAGAATTTGGGTTCAAAACCTAGAAGACATGCTGATATTATAAAACTGCAATGGGACTTTACTTGCAAAATGGCATAGAGTACAGCATTTGAGTATAGGACTCATTAATAGAGAGAACATAAAAAAAAAACTGGCACATTAACAATCTCCGATGGTACTATTTGTTGTCTCAAATCGATGGATCTTCATTTTCAATAGTATCATCACTCCATCTAATATTATACAATGTAACGTTAAACAAGATAATATGGAATAACATAGTTGTGAGGAATGACCATTAAATAATTGACCTGATAGTATACAAACTCATAGACACATAATACACCCACATAGTATCTCCTCTTCCAGGTACACATCTGCTATAGAGAATAGAAATGAGTTTTGTTTAGGACAGAAGCCATACCAGTCAGATTATAAAGCTCTAGACTCGAGATTAAACTCCTTCACCCTATGTAGGTTCTTCTTTAACAGCAAAGAAATGTCATACCCTATAATTTCAATAGTCTCCTATTCATGGTCCAGCTACCTTAATTAAACCATATATACAATATGACAATATACTGGACCCTAGCATGTTGATAGAGAACTATAACATATTTTACACTAGTTATGTATCATTTGCTTACTCTTTTTTACTTCTTTTTTTTTTTTATTCTAACATTTTATATAATAAGGTTACTGTACTGTTATTTTATCACTGGTCCATGAGTGACCATTTATATCATTAGAATTCCTCTATGTGTACCTTACATTTGCATGGGTCTATGAGCGACTCAAGACAGAGCGAAGGGAGTTAAAAATCTTTTTAAAAAAAGACGTTCCAATGTAGTTAACTAAAGGGCAGTTATTTTTACTGTGTACCATAGGTACTTGACTCTTAATTCTTTGTTATCAGAATTACAGCACAAACTTTCTATGTAACACTGTCTCATGTTTCATGCTATATTACGTCAAATTTAGGTCTGAGCATGTGACTTGCATAAAAGACCAGTGAAACATCTGCATCCACTGATGTCTTCTTGCATACAGAAGGTGCTGAGCATATGCACCTGGACTGATGTCTGGGCATGCAACTTGCATAATGGAGTCACTAAAAACATGCATCTACTGAAGTCTGGGCATATAACTTGCATACAAAATCTGCATGGCATATGCATCTGGACTGAGGTATGGGCATGCAACTTGAATATAGGAGTTGCTGAGGATTTGTTTTTAGACTGAGGTCTGGGCATGTAACTTGTATATGGGAGTTGCTGAGGATTTTCTTTTAGACTGAGGTCTGGGCATGTAACTTGCATATGGGAGTTGCTGAGGATGTGCTTTTGGATCGAGGTCTGGGCATGCAACTTGCATATGGGAGTTGCTGAGGATTTGCTTTTAGACTGAGGTCTGGGCATGTAACTTGCATATGGGAGTTGCTGAGGATTTGCTTTTAGACTGAGGTCTGGGCATGTAACTTACATATGGGAGTTGCTGAGGATTTGCTTTTAGACTGAGGTCTGAGCATGTAACTTGCATATGGTAGTTGTTGAAGATGTGCTTTTGGACCGAGGTCTGGGCATGTAACTTGCATATGGGAGTTGCTGAGGATTTGCTTTTAGGCTGAGGTCTGGGCATGTAACTTGCATATTGGAGTTGCCTTTAGACTGAGGTCTGAGCATGTAACTTGCATATGGGAGTTGCTGAGGATTTGCTTTTAGACTGAGGTCTGGGCATGTAACTTGCATATGGGAGTTGCTGAGGATGTGCTTTTGGATCGAGGTCTGGGCATGTAACTTGCATATGGGAGTTGCTGAGGATTTGCTTTTAGACTGATGTCTGGGCATGTAACTTGCATATGGTAGTTGCTGAGGATGTGCTTTTGGACCGAGGTCTGGGCATGTAACTCGCATATGGGAGTTGCTGAGGATTTGCTTTTAGACTGATGTCTGGGCATGTAACTTGCATATGGTAGTTGCTGAGGATGTGCTTTTGGACTGAGGTCTGGGCATGTAACTTGCATATTGGAGTTGCTGAGGATGTTCTTTTGGACTGAGGTCTGGGCATATAACTTGCATATAGGAGTTGCCGAGGATGTGCGTCTGGACTGAGTTCTGGGCATGTAACTTGTATACAGGAGCTGCTGAGGATGTACGTTTTGACTGAGGTCTGGGCATATAACTTGCATATAGGAGTTGCAGAGGAGGTGTGTCTGGACTGAGGTCTGTGCATGTAACTTGTATACAGGAGCTGCTGAGGATGTACGTTTGGACTGAGGTCTGGGCATGTAATTTGCATGCAGGAGTTGATTAAGATGTGCATTTGGACTGAGGTCTGGGCATGTAGATTACAAATAAGAGTTGCTGAGGATGTGTGTCTGGACTGAGGTCTGGACATGTAACTTGCATACAGGAGTTGCTGAGGATGTGCATTTGGATTGAGGTCTGGGTATGTAACTTCCATATAGGAGTTGCTGAGGATGTGCGTCTGACTGAGGTATGGGCATGTAACTTGCATATAGGAGTTACTGAGGATGTGCTTTTCGACTGAGGTCTGGGCATGTAACTTACATATAGGAGTTGCTGAGGATGTGCGTCTGACTGAGGTATGGGCATGTACCTTGCATATAGGAGTTACTGAGGATGTGCTTTTCGACTGAGGTCTGGTCATGTAACTTACATATAGGAGTTGCTAAGGATGTGCAAGTGGAATGAAGTCTAGGCATGTAACTTGTATAAAGGAGTTGCTGAGGATGTGTTTTTGACTGAGGTCTGGCACATAACTTGCATATGGGAGTTGCTGAGGATGTGCTTTTGGACTGAGGTCTGGGCATGTAACTTGTATATAGGAGTTGTAAGGATGTGCGCTTAACTGAGGTATAGGCATGTCATTTGCATACAGGAGCTGCTGAGGATGTAGGTTTGGACTGAGGTCCGGGCATGTAACTTGCTTATGAGAGTTGCTGGGGATATGCGTTTGGACTGAGGTCTGGGTATGTAACTTGCAAATAGGTGTTGCTAAGGATGTGCGCTTGACTGAGGTATGGGCATGGTATTTGCATACAGGAGCTGCTGAGGATGTACGTTTGGACTGAGGTCTGGGCATGTAACTTACATATAGGAGTTGCTGAAGATGTGCATCTGGACTGAGGTCTAGGCATGTAACATGCATACAGGAGTTGCTGAAGATGTGCATTTGCACTGAGGTCTGGGCATGTAACTTACATTTAGGAGTTGCTGAGGATGTGCGTCTGGACTGAGGCCTTGGCATGTAACTTGTATACAGGAGCTGCTGAGGATGTACGTTTGGACTGAGGTCTTGGCATGTAACTTGCATACAGGAGTTGCTGAAGATATGCATTTGCACTGAGGTCTGGGCATGTAACTTACATATATGAGTTGCTGAGGATGTGCATCTGGACTGAGGTCTGGGCATGTAACTTGTATACAGGAACTGCTGAGGATGTACGTTTGGACTGAGGTCTTGGCATGTAACTTACATACAGGAGTTGATAAGGCTGTGCGTTTATACTGAGGTCTGGGCATGTAACTTGCATATAGGAGTTGCTGCGTCTGGACTGAGCTATAGGGAGATGTAAGTTTCAGACTTGACCCATTCCAGCTAAGCTAACCTCTATGTACCCAGACCTTCTAATGAACTTAACCAAATACAGCTGATATCTCCCCATCACACAACTAAACAATTCGTAGACCACCTAACTACTTAATCCTATGTCACCTAGATCCCCAATGCCAACAGTCTTGTAATATAGCAATACTCTAACTCAAGGGCCCCCATAGTATCCCCGTAACTTTCAACATTGCTCTTTTGTACCTAAACACACTGTTAAACCTGTGATGTTCTGTTCTATTGTTCTTCTTCTTAGGCAGATAAAGAAGAGACAGAATGTGTTTGTTTTATCACTCAGATGCTTCAGAGATCACACAGGGTATATTGCCAAAGGACTGTGTGTCATATTTTTATCCCTTGTGTGTTCATGTTAAGACAGTGTTTTGGAAAATTGAAGAATATCTGTGCTTGAGTAGCTATAAAAAGTCAGCACCTTACCCTCACAAAGGCACAAAAGTCTTTACAATCACACAATGTTACTCTCAATAAAAGAAATGGCCACAGTGTTACATCTATCTGTGCTTGAGTAGCTATAAAAAGTCAGCACCTTACCCTCACAAAGGCACACAAGTCTTTACAATCACAGAATGTTACTCTCAGTAAAAGAAATGGCCACGTTGAACTTGTTACATCTATTTCTTTCTAGTCTTCAAACAACAAAGCAAAAAAAAAAACAAACCCATTTATCTTTAATGCCCCATAGCTTTTGGATCACAATTAATGATGCATCAAAAATAAACAGACAAAAATATTTTTATTGTATGATTGCAATGCTCCAGAGATCACACAGTGTATACAGCCAAATTGTTTTGTCATAGTTTTTTTCTTCTCTCTATTGTTTGTATATAACTTTAATATATACAGTACATTATATATATATATATATATATATATATATATATATATATATATATATATACATACATACAATCTCTCTCTCTATATATATATTTATATATATATATATATATATATTTATATATATACACACACATATATATATACACATAATTCACACGCATAGTTTATAGTAACAAATAAAAACACTTGCAAAACACATTTTAAATTAAATTTTACACCAATTAAACACATTTTTCCTAAATGCATACCACATACCATTACTTAAAGGTTTTAAACTGAGGAAAACTTAAGTTACAAAATGGTGGCACCAATTTATTTATATAATATTTTTCATTATTTAAACAAGTAATATAATTTTCAAAACGACATCTGCATATTATTCTCAGGCTAATATTTACTTTAAATTCATCATTATGCTGTATTTAGCATTTAGTGTTACTTTAAAGGGACATGAAACTCGCATTTTTTCTCTCATGAAGAAAGAGCATGCAATTTTAAACAACTTTCTAATTTACTTCTATTATCTAATTTGCTTCATTCTCTTTATATCCTTTGCTGAAAAGCATATCTAAATAGGCTCAGTAGCTGCTGATTGGTGGCTGCACATAGATGCCTTGTGTAATTGGATCACCAGTGTGCATTGCTATTTATTCAACAAAGGATATCTAAAGAATGAAGCAAATTAGATAATAGAAGTAAATTGGAATGTTGTTTAAAATTGTATTCTCTGTCTGACTCATAAAATAATTTTTTTGGGTTTAATGTCCCTTTAAGTACTGCATTTCAAAACATCTGAACTTACTGTTACTTTATTAATAATTTGTAAACTACACATTGTGTCAGCTAGTAAGGCCAGGGTTGCTGGAATGTCTGGTGAGATCAGTGAAGTTGGAGTGACTAGTGGGGCCAGTGAAGCTGGTGACGCTGGTATGGCTGGTGTGTCTAGTGATGTTGTGATGGCTGGTAAGACCAATGAGGCTGGAGTGACTGGTGAAGCAAGTGATGCTGGTATGGCTAGCGAGAGTAGTGATGCTGGTATGGCTGGTGGACCAGTGATGTTGTAATGGTTGGTGAGGCCAGTGAAGCTGGAGTGACTGATGAGTCTAATGATGTTGGTATGGCTGGTGAGACTAGTGATGCTGGTATGGCTGATGAGGCTAGTGATGCTGATATGGCTGGTGAGACTAGTGATGTTGGATGGCTATTGATGCTGGTACAGTATGGCTGGTGAGACTAGTGATGCTGGTATGGCTGATGAGGCTAGTGATGCTGATATGGCTGGTGAGACTAGTGATGTTGGATGGCTATTGATGCTGGTACAGTATGACTGGTGAGACTAGTGATGCTGGTATGGCTGATGAGGCTAGTGATGCTGGTATGGCTGGTGAGACTAGTTATGCTGGTATAGCTATTGATGTTAGTATGGCTGGTGAGACTAGTGATGCTGGTGTGGCCAGGGAAGCTGGAGTGACTGGTGAGGCTAGCGATGCTGGTATGGCTAGTTAGACTAGTGATACTGGTACTACTGGTGAGAATAGTGATGCCGGTATGGCTGGTGAGACTAGTGATGCTGGTATGTCTGGTGAGGTTAGGGATGCTGGTATGACGGTTGAGGCTGTTGATACTGATATGGATGGTGAGACTAGTGATGCTGGTATGGCTGGTGAGACTACTGATGCTTGTATGGCTAGTGAGACTAGTGATGCTGGTATGGCTGGTAAGGCAAGTGATGCTGGTATGGCTGGTAAGGCTAGTGATGCTGGTATGGTTAGTGAGACTAGTAATGCTGGTATGGCTGGTGAGGCAAGTGATGCTGGTATGGCTGGTAAGGCTAGTGATGCTGGTATGGTTAGTGAGACTAGTAATGCTGGTATGGCTGGTGAGGCAAGTGATGCTGGTATGGCTAGTGAGTCTAGTGATTCTGGTATGGCTAGTGAGACTAGTAATGCTGGTATGGCTGGTGAGTCAACTGATACTGGTATGGCTAGTGGGCAAGTAATGCTGGTATGGCTAGTGAGACTAGTTATGCTGTTATGGCTGGTGAGTCTACTAATGCTGGTATGGCTAGTGAGACTGGTATGGCTAGTGAGACTGGTATGGCTGGTGAGACTAGTGGTGCTGGTATGGCTGGTGAGACTAGTGGTGCTGGAATGGCTGTTGAGACTAGTGATGCTGGTATGGCTGGTGAGACTAGTGTTGCTGGTAGGGCTGGTAAAACTACTGTTGCTGGTATAGCTGGTGAAGCTAGTGGTGTTGGTATGGCTCGTGAGACTAATGATGCTGGTATGGCTGGTGAGGCTAGTGATGCTGTTATGGCTTGTGAGACTAGTGATGCTGGTATGGCTGGTGAGACTGGTATGTCTGGTGAGACTAGTAAAGCTGGTATGGCTGGTAAGGCTAGTGATGCTGGTATGGCTGGTGAGACTAGTGATGTTGATATGGCTGGTGAAGCTAGGCATGCTGGTATGGCTGGTGAGTCTAGTGATGCAGGCATGGCTGGTGAGGCAAGTGATGCTGGTGTGACTGGTGAGACTAGTGATGCTGGTGTGACTGGTGAGACTAGTGATGCTGGTATGACTGGTGAGACTAGTGATGCTGGTGTGACTGGTGAGACTAGTGATGCTGGTATGGCTTGTGAGACTAGTGATGCTGGTAAGGCTGGTGAGACTAGTGATGCTGATATGGCTGGTGAGACTAGTGATGCTGGTATGGCTGGTGAGACTAGTGATGCTGGTATGGCTGGTGAGACTAGTGATGCTGGTAAGGCTGGTGAGACTAGTGATGCTGATATGGCTGGTGAGACTAGTGATGCTGGTATGGCTGGTGAGACTAGTGATGCTGGTAAGGCTGGTAAGGCTAGTGATGCTGGTATGGCTGGTGAGACTACTGATGCTTGTATGGCTAGTGAGACTAGTGATGCTGGTATGGCTGGTAAGGCAAGTGATGCTGGTATGGCTGGTAAGGCTAGTGATGCTGGTATGGTTAGTGAGACTAGTAATGCTGGTATGGCTGGTGAGGCAAGTGATGCTGGTATGGCTGGTAAGGCTAGTGATGCTGGTATGGTTAGTGAGACTAGTAATGCTGGTATGGCTGGTGAGGCAAGTGATGCTGGTATGGCTAGTGAGTCTAGTGATTCTGGTATGGCTAGTGAGACTAGTAATGCTGGTATGGCTGGTGAGTCAACTGATACTGGTATGGCTAGTGGGCAAGTAATGCTGGTATGGCTAGTGAGACTAGTTATGCTGTTATGGCTGGTGAGTCTACTAATGCTGGTATGGCTAGTGAGACTGGTATGGCTAGTGAGACTGGTATGGCTGGTGAGACTAGTGGTGCTGGTATGGCTGGTGAGACTAGTGGTGCTGGAATGGCTGTTGAGACTAGTGATGCTGGTATGGCTGGTGAGACTAGTGTTGCTGGTAGGGCTGGTAAAACTACTGTTGCTGGTATAGCTGGTGAAGCTAGTGGTGTTGGTATGGCTCGTGAGACTAATGATGCTGGTATGGCTGGTGAGGCTAGTGATGCTGTTATGGCTTGTGAGACTAGTGATGCTGGTATGGCTGGTGAGACTGGTATGTCTGGTGAGACTAGTAAAGCTGGTATGGCTGGTAAGGCTAGTGATGCTGGTATGGCTGGTGAGACTAGTGATGTTGATATGGCTGGTGAAGCTAGGCATGCTGGTATGGCTGGTGAGTCTAGTGATGCAGGCATGGCTGGTGAGGCAAGTGATGCTGGTGTGACTGGTGAGACTAGTGATGCTGGTGTGACTGGTGAGACTAGTGATGCTGGTATGACTGGTGAGACTAGTGATGCTGGTGTGACTGGTGAGACTAGTGATGCTGGTATGGCTTGTGAGACTAGTGATGCTGGTAAGGCTGGTGAGACTAGTGATGCTGATATGGCTGGTGAGACTAGTGATGCTGGTATGGCTGGTGAGACTAGTGATGCTGGTATGGCTGGTGAGACTAGTGATGCTGGTAAGGCTGGTGAGACTAGTGATGCTGATATGGCTGGTGAGACTAGTGATGCTGGTATGGCTGGTGAGACTAGTGATGCTGGTATGGCTGGTGAGACTAGTGATGCTGGTATGGCTGGTGAGACTAGTGATGCTGGTATGGCTGGTGAGACTAGTGATGCTGGTAAGGCTGGTAAGGCTAGTGATGCTGGTATGGCTGGTGAAGCTAGTTATGCCATAATGGCTGGTGAGGCCACTGAAGCTGGAATGACTTCAGGGACCTCTTATTGAATTTTGCCAACTGTGTAGCATGAAACAGGTTCAAGCAAACTGCACCATAACGTAATTATGGAGGAGATACTCCAGCCTCTCTGGAAAGAGTAGAGAGAAAAAAAGCACAATACTATGCTTAATTAAACATTCTATTTTTTATTTTTGTTTATAATTTTTTATTGAGATTTTGCGAAAGAAAAAGTTTTGCGTTAGCCGTCAAAACCAGCGTTAGGGGCTCCTAACGCTGGTTTTGGGCTACCGCTGGTATTTAGAGTCGTGTAGTCGTGATCGGAACAACCAATAGAATGCAAGCTCAGTCTGATTGGCTGATTGGATCAGCCAATCGGATTGAACTTGAATCTGATTGGCTGATTCCATCAGCCAATCAGAATTTTCCTACCTTAATTCCGATTGGCTGATAGAATCCTATCAGCCAATCGGAATTCGAGGGACGCCATCTTGGATGATGTCCCTTAAAGGAACCGTCATTCGTCGGGAAGTCGTCGGCCAGGATGGATGTTCCGCGTCGGCGGGATGAAGATGGAGCCGGAAGAAAGAAGATTGAAGATGCCGCTTGATAGAAGACTTCAGCCGGATGATGGATCTCTTCAGTCCCCGCTTGGATCAAGACTTCAGCCGGATCATGGATCTCTTCAGCCCCCGCTTGGATCAAGACTTCAGCCGGATCACGGACCTCTTCAGCTCGATGATGGACCTCTTCAGCCCCCGCTTGGGCTTGGATGAAGATTTCGGAGCCTCTTCTGGACGGATCGGTGATACCCGGCGTGGTGAAGATAAGGTAGGGAGATCTTCATGGGCTTAGTGTTAGGTTTATTTAAGGGGGGTTTGGGTTATATTAGGGGTATGTGGGTGGTGGGTTGTAATGTTGGGGGGGTATTATATGTTTTTTTTTACAGGCAAAAGAGCTGTTTTCTTTGGGGCATGCCCCGCAAAAGGCCCTTTTAAGGGCTGGTAAGGTAAAAGAGCTTTTCAATTTTTATTTTAGAATAGGGTAGGGCATTTTTTTATTTTGGGGGGCTTTGTTATTTTATTAGGGGGCTTAGAGTAGGTGTAATTAGCTTAAAATTGTTGTAATATTTTTGTAAAATAATTTTTTTATTTTTTGTAACTTAGTTCTTTTTTTATTTTTTGTACTTTAGTTAGTTTATTTAATTGTATTTATTTGTAGGTATTTTATTTAATTAATTTATTGATAGTGTAGTGTTAGGTTTAATTGTAGATAATTGTAGGTATTTTATTTAATTAATTTATTGATAGTGTAGTGTTAGGTTTAATTGTAACTTAGGTTAGGATTTATTTTACAGGTAATTTTGTAATTATTTTAACTAGCTAGCTATTAAATAGTTATTAACTATTTAATAGCTATTGTACCTAGTTAAAATAAATACAAAGTTGCCTGTAAAATAAATATTAATCCTAAAATAGCTACAATATAATTATTCGTTATATTGTAGCTATATTAGGGTTTATTTTACAGGTAAGTATTTAGCTTTAAATAGGATTAATTTATTTAATAAGAGTTAATTTATTTCGTTAGATAAAAATTATATTTAATTTAGGGGGTGTTAGTGTTAGGGTTAGACTTAGCTTTAGGGGTTAATCCATTTATTAGAGTAGCGGCGAGGTCCGGTCGGCAGATTAGGGGTTAATAATTGTAGTTAGGTGTCGGCGATGTTAAGGAGGGCAGATTAGGGGTTAATACTGTTTATTATAGGGTTTTTGAGGCGGGAGTGAGGCGGATTAAGGGTTAATAACTTTATTATAGTAGCGGTGATGTCCGGTCGGCAGATTAGGGGTTAATAATTGTAGGCAGGTGGCGGCGACGTTGGGGGGGGCAGATTAGGGGTTAATAATTATAATATAGGGGTTGGCGGTGTTAGGGGCAGCAGATTAGGGGTACATAGGGATAATGTAGGTTGCAGCGGTGTACGGAGTGGCAGATTAGGGGTTAAAAGTGTAATGCAGGTGTCAGCGATAACGGGGGTGGCAGATTAGGGGTTAATAAGTGTAAGGCTAGGGGTGTTTAGACTCGGGGTTCATGTTAGGGTGTTAGGTGCAGACTTAGAGAGTGTTTCCCCATAGGAAACAATGGGGCTGCGTTAGGAGCTGAACGCTGCTTTTTTGCAGGTGTTAGGTTTTTTTTCAGCTCAAACTGCCCCATTGTTTCCTATGGGGGAATCATGCACAAGCACGTTTTTGAAGCTGGACGCGTCCGTAAGCACCGCTGGTATTGAGAGTTGAAGTGGCGGTAAATTATGCTCTACGCTCCCTTTTTGGAGCCTAACGCAGCCATTCTGTGAACTCTAAATACCAGCGGTATTTAAAAGGTGCGGGGGGAAAAAAGCACGTGTAGCTAACGCACCCCTTCTAACGCAAAACTCTAAATTTAGCCGATAGTTATCGTCTTGTAACAATAATGACAAAATTACAGTTGTACAGTAATCACTGCAATCAATAAAAAAAAAAAAAAAAAAGGATGAATGACAAAATGACAAAATATAGACATCTGAAATCTCCATTTTACAATAATAAAATCTTACATGTGAGACTATTTGCTTGGCCACTTATAGACCACTTGGATATAGGAAATGGAGAAGGTATAATAGTCACGTCTGCGGCCTCTTTAGGGTCCTATGAAATCTAGTATGAGTATGTGTAAATGACTAATAAAATAGACCATAGTGATAATAGTGATAATAAACATGTGGCATGTCACATAGATTTTGTCAGCGGGTAAATACCGCTTAGGTGAATTTAATATAAATATAATTGGTAATGAAAAATAATGGGCATATAAACACTTTAAGTAGTAACACTTATATACACTTGTACAACTAGCAGATTATAGCACTCCAAAAGCTGCCTGATAGTAGTAGAGTCCACAGAGCATTCTAATACTAACGAAAACATGACGTTTAAGCAAACATGTAAAACATACTTGTAGGCTTTTAAAGCAATTCTAAGCATAACAACTTGGGTTAGAATTTATTACAACATTAGATTATAAGAGACTCGGAATGATCACCTAGTGGTAGTTAGTTTAGGTAACTAATTTAATGATAGTGTAGTGTTAGGTGTAATTGTAACTTAGGTTAGGATTTATTTTACAGGTAAATTTGTACTTATTTTAACTAGGTAGTTATTAAATAGTTTTTAACTATTTAATAGCTATTGTACCTAGTTAAAATAAATACAAACTTGCCTGTAAAATAAATATAAACCCTAAGATAGATACAAATGTAACTATTAGCTACATTGTAGCTATTTTATGGTTTATTTTATAGGTAAGTATTTAGTTTTAAATAGGATTAATTTATTTAATTGTAGTTATTTTATTTGTTTTATTTAAATTATATTTAAGCTAGGGGGTTAGACTTAGTGTTAGACTTAGGTTTAGAGGTTAATAAATTTAATATAGTAGCGGCGACATTGGGGGCGGCAGATTAGGGGTTAATAAATGTAGGTAGGTGTCGGCGATGTTATTGACGGCAGATTAGGGGTTAATAAAATTTAACTAGTGTTTGCGAGGCGGGAGTGCGGCGGTTTAGGGGTTAATATATTTATTAAAGTGGCGGCGATGTCCGGTCGGCAGATTAGGGGTTAAAATTTTTATTTAAGTGTTTCCGATGTGGGGGGGGGGGGGGCTCGGTTTAGGGATTAATTGGTAGTTTACGGGTGTTAGTGTACTTTTGAGCCCTTTAGTTAAGAGTTTTATGTTACGGCGTTAGCCCATAAAACTCTTAACTACTGACTTTGAAATGTGGTAGGAATCTGGACAGGAGAGGGTCTACCGCTCACTTCTTCCAAGACTCGTAATACCAGCGTTAGGCAAATCCCATTAAAAAGATAGGATACGCAATTGACGTAAGGGGATTTGCAGTATGCTCGAGTCGCGGAAGAAAAGTGAGCGGTACACCTGTACCTGCCAGACTCGTAATACCAGCGGGCGTTAAAAAGCAGCGTTGGGACCTCTCAACGCTGCTTTTTAAGGCTAACGCAAGACTCGTAATTTAGCAGTATGATTGTAAATAGTTAAATACTGTCCCAGTCAAAAGAATGAGATTGCCTAATAAAGAGAAAAAATATGGTAATATAATATATGCCAATAAGGATTAAGATAAACTAATATAACAATAAGCAACTGAGTATTAATATGAAAATGTTTAGCCTATTCCAGTCCTTTGAGATTGTGGGCAGGATGACATAAGGAGATTGTCCCCTTGAATATCACAAAGTAAAAGAAGTAGGGAAGCACTGTCGGTACCAGAATAGTAGTGGGCCAAACTTTGTTGGTCTACAGTCTCTGTGAAAATCCAAAGGGCCAGCTCTCTCCCCCTCTGAACTTGCGTGGCTGAAAGGCTATTTCAAAGTAGTTCATGGAGGAATAGGGTAGATTAGAGAGAGTGACCTCCGTATAGGAGCGCCTCTGCTTCAACTGAGGTAGATCAACTTCCATGGCTGAGAAAACCTGGTGATAAGATTAATCTCTTTTGTTAGGGTAGACTCTTGCAGAGGCAGGTAGATCTCAAGTTTCTCCTAGTTTCGTTGCTCATGTTATGCTCCGTGGAGTCTGCTCAACCAATTCTAAGGTTCTATATATAATCCATTAGAGCGCATCAACATGTTCATCTACAGATTCTAGACTATGCATAACTGTACTTTCCCATCTATCGAGGGACTCCATGCTGCTATCAGGTTGAAGAAATAGTATGTTCTGCAGCCTTTAGGGCTTATAGTGAATCATGTGATCTGAGTATGCAGCAGAGGACCTATTATTGGGATATAAGAGGTGGAGGGTTCCGTGGCCCGGATCTCAGGGGCTTTAAACTGCACAATGCTGCTCGCAGGCACTTTCAGTGGAGGCCTAAAAAAAAGGCGCTTATAAGTTTTCAAAGCAAAACATCATAAGATGACCAATCATCTCTTTAGGAAACAGTTCCAGTGTACTCGCCGGCAAACTGTGAAGTAGTGCTTGGATCTGTTGTTATTAGGGCTCCACCATCACGCAATGGTAAGATAGTGAGGCGAGTGTTGTGTTGCTGAAGATCCGGGCCCCATCATGAAGGAGCATTGCGTCCTAGCTCTCGTTCTGCAAAAAAAAACACCCAATATCTGCGTTCTTGGCCTCAAATGCTTGCAGTTGAAGATATAGGAGAATATTAGAGTTTTTTTTCCAGTTGGGTATTTAAATTACATAGCTATAGTTTATTTAATAGCAAGAGCTGCACACAAACACGTCTGGTTACTCCAACAGCTAGCTCCGCCCCCCCCCACATTATTTTATTTTATGTCCCTTTAACTCAAGTGTTTATAAAAGGATATCAGCTTTGTTTTTTCACAAAAACAGTAAACGATTGCTCTTTTCTGGGTAGGGCCAACAAAAATGTATCTATGTCACTGCCAAATAAACTAGAAATTAAACGAGATCAACAAGTCTTAGTATAGTATAATATTTTAACTTAATATAGACAAGATAGTTGAGCACTAAACAAAATGCGTTACTTAGCTATAGAACTGCACCTCAGTGCAAAAGTAAAATATAAAATAAAAAAATGTTTAGGAATGGCTAATTTTGTCCTCGATATCTGCATATGACTGAATACCAAAGAGAGATTAGAATAAGGAAATGCACAACAATATTAATCATTTTAAGAAACAAATATTATGTAATATCAGAACTTAATTTGGAAACAAATATTCCCTTGGAATAGTGAAGCATTTTTTAGCCACACCTGAGCAACTTACATAAGGATAACACATTATTAAACAGTGGGAACCTTTTATAGCCCATATCCCTGAAGCGTTCATAGACCTATACTTATAAAATGAGTGTACTAATCACACCTAAACTTACTCGTCCCTTTACTGATTTGACAACAGACAGCTGTAGAGCAAACTAAATGTTACAATTCTAGGCCAATATCCCTTTTACACATGAAGAAAAATATACAGGTCTGGAATCACCTTAGTGTTTCTGCTACTAAATAATGAAAATACATTTCATAGGATTATATACTTGCTTGAGAAAGGCACTCCTATATTAACGGACTTAAAGTGCACCCTGGAAGTTGTTTATAAGAAGTGTGTGCTGGGACTTTACGAGTTTGTGTATATATATATATATATATATATATATATATATATACAGTATATATGTATATATATATTCCACAACCTCTATGCACTCACTCCCATCTGTGTCTTTAATTTTCAATATATGAGGGCACAATTTTCCAATATATGAGGACACTCACAGGACTTCTTTTTCCAAAAATATATAAATACTTTATTCAACGTTTACACATGTCATCCATAAAAGAGTCAACGTTTCAGCTTGTCCACCAAGCCTTTGTCAAGACTATCTAAAAGACATTAAATGACCTTTTCAACATACAAGTATTAAATTTTCCCGGTTACCACTTCATCTCATATAGTCCTATTAGTGAATAATTCATCACCGCATATCACTTATTTGATCAGTGTTTCATATTTTCAATATACCTTAAGGTTAAATGCTTTTGGCGTTGTAAGCCGCCATCCCCAATCTGCATATAGTGTTTGTGTTTAGAGCACTCACTGAAATACCGGCCGTGATCTTATTGGTAAGGAAGTCACTTCATGTGTCACTGGGGCGAAGTTGGAGTTACATAGGGCTTTGAACCACTCACTATACTTATAGGGTTTATACTTAGTATTTGGTTCTATTATACAAACGAAACATGAATGAAACATGACCTACAATCATAGTATCAGCACCTCAGCGGTAATGAGATACACTGTATTTTTAACTTGGCCATATATGAAGATATGTAGGTTTACTTAAACAAGTCTGTAAAACGGCATTATTTCAAATCAGTTAACAACATATTATAATAGGCATATCTCGTGTATATCTTACAGGGTACCTAAAGGTAGATATTTTTTTGCATAGTAATTTGCCAATCCTAATCTGTATATAAATTGGCATGCTCTTATTGATTGTGATCTCATATTTCATACCACAAGGGTGGTTAGAGTATTACACTAAATCTTGGAACTCTTGTTGTTTATATACAGATACTAGATGCATATTCAAATAAGTGCCTAAGATATATCCCCTATATCAGATATTTATTAGTATAAAATAAAATATGTTTTAGCGTGTGTTTTACATTGGGGATAGATGAAAATTTACCACTAGGTATATAATTGAAACACTAAGAAGTTTTTTTTGCAATATAACTTTTTGCATCAATGTATAGATACCAATATTGCTATGTAATATATGCTTATGTCTTGTAGATGGTCTTGACAAAGGCTTAATGGACAAGTCGAAACATCAACTCTTTTATGGATGACGTGTAAATGTTGGAGAAAGTATTTATATATATTTTCTCCAACATAAATATATATATTTAGGGACTAATGGACTAGTGTGTGTGTGTATGTATATGTATGTATATATATATATATATATATATATACAGTATATATACTGTATATATTCTGTATATATATGTTACGGGTAAAGAAAGAAATCCGGGTAATTCTAGTATTACCCGGGTAAAATGGACATTACCCAAACGGGTGTGGGTCTTTCTCCTCAGTGCAAAAAAAATATATATAAAAAAAAATGTTTAGGAATGACTCTGATTCAGATTATGACTCTGGATGTTGTTAATTTTGTCCTGGATATCTGCATATGACTGAATACCAAAGAGAGATCAGAATAAGGAAATGCACAACAATGTTAATCATTTTAAGAAACAAATATTATGTAATATCAGAACTTAATTTGGAAACAAATATTCCCTTGGAATATTGAAGCATTTATAGCCACACCTGAGCAATTTACATAAGGATAACACATTATTAAACAGTGGGAACCTTTTATAGCCACATCCCTGAAGCGTTCATAGACCTATACTTATAAAATGAGTGTGCTAATCACACATAAACTTACTCATCCCTTTACTGATTTGACAACAGACAGCTCTAGAGCAAACTAAATACTGTGCCAATTCTAGGCCAATGTCCCTTTTACACATTAATACAAATGTACAATAAACTATAAGCAAACATGGTCCTTCAGTTTAATCTGCAATGGTCAGGTTGCTTTCATCTTCAAAAGGTGAAAACAAATTATATCATATATATTTCTAAACGGACCTCTTTGATGAAATAGTCTGGGATCACCTTTGTGTAATACTAAATACTAAATAATGAAAATACATTTAATAGGATTAGTGGTTTCAATATACACTGACACGATGGGGCCTATCTATCAAGCTCTGAATGGAGCTTGAGGCCCCGTGTTTCTGGCGAGCTCCATAACCCTGTCCACCTGCTCTGAGCAGGCGGACAGAATCGCCGGAATTCAACCCGATCGAGTACGATCGGGTTGATTGACACCCCCTGCTGGCGGCTGATTGGCCGCGAGTCTGCAGGGGGCGGTGTTGCAGCTGCTGGTGCAAAGCTGAATACGGAGAGCGATATCTTCAGAGATATCTGTCGGACCTGATCCGCACTGTCGGTTCAGGTCCGACAGACATTTGATAAATTGGCCTCAATATATATATATATATATATATATATATATATATATATATATATATAATTATATATATATACTTGCTTGAGAAAGGCACTCCTATATTAACGGACTTAAAGGGACATAAAACAGTATGAACTAACGTAAGTTTCTAAATATATAACTCAGCCAATGCTTACCTTCAAAACGGTTTCTGTTTTAACCACATTAAACCCTTTAATTCAGTTTTGTTTTGCAGCAAGCTCCCCCCCTGGGCATTTCCATATATGGAATGTGCTATCCAGGTCATAGCTTCTGCAGAATGCACTTATGCACTTGCACAGTAGGGGTCAGAGCCACATGACACCTGACTAAAGCAGTGCACAGTATAATGATGAAGCTTTCACAAAGCATATGACATTATCCCCATGAAAACTAGCAGGTCTCTTGCATAAGTAATTAGCCTCACATGTACACTATGTTATATGCTATTACAAGGTTTGGAGTAGGAAACTGATAAGGGGAGTGGAGCAGGGTACACTTGGCAATGCTAAAGTAATATTGCCGATTTTTGAAAATTTTATTAAACTACTTCTAACCTTTTTTTTTTTTTAACACATTTTTTTTCACACACTGGTTTATCTCAGTTGACCCTTTTATAATATGAACATAACTCAAAATGTTTTATGGCCCTTTAAAGTGCGCTCTTGAAGTTGTTTAAAAGAAGGGTGTGCTGGGCCTTTAGGAGTTTGTGTATGTGTACATATACTAGTGGACTATATCTATAGGGACTAGTGGACTAGTGTGTCTGTGTTTATATTTATATTTACTGTATATATATATATACACAAGAATGTTATTTATTTGGAAGAGCACTAGATGGCAGCACTATTTCCTGCCATGTAATGCGCCAGACACCTACCTAGGTATCTCTTCAACAAAGAATACCATGGGAATGATGGAAATTTGATAATAGAATTAAATAAAAAAATAGAAACAATTGTATGATCTGTCTTAATCACAAAATATATATACGGCTAGATTACGAGTTTTGCGTTATGAGGGGTGCGGTACTAACTTGCACAATATTGTCACCGCTCACTTGCCTACAGCGCTGGTATTACAGGTTTTTACAAACCCGGCGTTAAAAGGCAAGAAGTGAGCGTACAGCAATATTGTGCTCCATACCACACTCCAATACCAGCGCTGCTTAAGTCAGCGGTGAGCTGGTTGTACGTGCTCGTGCACGATTTCCCCATAGACATCAATGGGGAGAGCCGGCTGAGAAAAAGTCAAACACCTGCAATAAAGCAGCGTAAAGTTCAGTAACGCAGCCCCATTGATTCCTATGGGGAAACTAAATGTATGTTTACACCTAACACCCTAACATGAACCCCGAGTCTAAACACCCCTAATCTTACACTTATTAACCCCTAATCTGCCGCCCCCGACATCGCCGACACTTGCATTATACTTATTAACCCCTAATCTGCTGCTCCGGACATTGCCGCCACTATAATAAACATATTAACCCCTAAACCACTGAACTCCCACATTACAAACACTAGTTAAATTGTATTAACCCCTAATCTGCTGCCCCTAACATCGCTACCACCTACCTACATTTATTAACCCCTAATCTGCCGCCCCCAACGTCACCGCCACTATACTACATTTATTAACCAATAAATCTAAGTCTAACCATAACACCCCCTAACTTAAATATAATTAAAATAAATATAAATAAAAATTACTATTAATAACTAAGTAATTCCTATTTAAAAATAAATACTTACCTGTAAAATAAACCCCAAACTAGCTACAATATAACTAAAAGTTACATTGTAGCTAGCTTAGGTTTTATTTTTATTTTACAGGCAAGTTTGTATTTATTTTAACTAAGTAGAATAGTTACTAAATAGTTATTAACTATTTACTAACTACCTAGCTAAAATAAATACATATTTACCTGTAAAATAAAACCTAACCTAAGTTACACTAACACCTAACACTACACTACAATTAAATAAATTACCTAAATTAAATACAATTGAATAAATTAAATACAATTAGCTAAATTACAAAAAAACAACACTAAATTACAGAAAATAAAAAACAAATTACAAGATATTTAAACTAATTACACCTAATCTTACACCTAATCTTACACCTGTCTTTTTATTCTGTAATTATGTCATTCTACTGCATTGAGTGGTCCTTTAAGGATAGAAACTTTCAATATAGGGATACTACAGGAAAACTAATCAAATGCCGAAATAAAGTAAAAGTAGCTATTTGTAAACAATTTAATACAATCCAGCAGGTAAAATTGATAATTAAGAACAAATTAAAGGGGAAAGAAAAATAGGGTACACTGTCCCTTTAAAGGGACACTCAAGTCAAAATTAAACTTTCATGATTCAGAAAGAGCACACAATTTTAAAAATCTTTCCATTATCAAAATTTGCGCAATATTTTTATATGCACATTTTGTGAGGCTCCAGCTTCTACTGAGCATGTACATAAGCTCACAGGGTATACGTATACTAGTCTGTGATTGCCTGATGTCTGTCACATGATACAGGGGACTGGCCCATGGGAGAAAAAATATCTGCTAATTTTGTGAATTTCAGAGTAAGTGTTATTGCACTGTCTTTTAACTTAAAGGGACAGTCTAGTCAAATTTAAACTTTCATGATTTATATAGGGAATGCAATTTTAAACAACTTTCCAATTCACTTTTATCATCAAATTTGCTATGAACTCTTGGTATTCTTTGTTGAAAGCTAAACCTAGGTAGGCACATATGCTAATTTCTAAGCCCTTGAGGCCATCCCTTATTTCAATGCATTTAGCAGTTTTTCACAGCTAGATGGCGTTAGTTCATGTGTGCCATACAGATAACATTGTGACCACCCAGTAGAGTTACAAATGAGAGGGCACTGATTAGCTAAATGCAAGTCTGTCAAAAGAACTGAAATAAGGGGGCAGTCTGCAAAGGCTTAGATACAAGGTAATCACAGAGGAAAAAAGTGTATTTCTATAACAATGTTGATTATGCAAAACTGGGGAATGGGTAATAAAGGGATTCTCTATTTTTTTAAACAATAAAATTTTTGGTGTAGACTATCCCTTTAAAGTTGTTCATTAAATAAATAGAAAGTACATGTTACATGCCCCCTGGACATATAATTATATAATTTTGAAAAATGTTATAATTGGCATGTTTAAATGTTCAAACACTTAAAGGACCATGAGACCCAAATGTTGAAACACTTGAAAGTGATGCAACATAGCTGTAAAAAGCTGACTAGAAAATATCACCTGAACATCTCTATGTAAAAAAGAAAGATATTTTACCTCAAAAGTTCCTCAGTAGCCACATCCCATTGTAAAGGACTTCTAAGCAGCAAATCAGTATGATCGGTCCCGGGACAGCTAAGGGAGTGAGCCTCGTGCACTCTCATGTTATTTCCCTATTCAGTTTAAGGAAGTTTACTATGAAATCTCATGAGAGTTAAGTCAAATCTCATGAGATTACAGTAAAAGAGTTCATGACCTTAGCACTGTTGATGCTGATTGGCTGCTGTTCATTTCTACATTTTTTTATTTCTTTTTACACAGAACTTACTCTGGTGAACTGAAGACATTTTGAGGTAAAATATCTTCCTTTTTTACATAGAGATTCTCAGGTGATATTTTCCTGTCAGCTTTTTACAGTTATACTGCATCAGTTTCAAGTGATTTAGCATTTGAGTATTATGTCCCTTTAATTGTTTTCTGATTATTTGGAATATCAGTGTTGAACTGTCCACATATAAGGTGTAAGGGGAGTTTTTGTGACCGTGCTGTATAATTGGGCTATTGTGGCATTTTCAAACTTTTTAGAATGTATAAAATGAAAACCCAAGCGATGCACTTTGCAAGGCAATTTGTATTGATTGGAATAGAGCCCTAAATGAGAGATGCAGTAGAATAGAACAGACTGCAGAGTTAATGCCAGTAGGTTTTTGGCAATAAAGCACAAATACTTGATGGAATGTTGTTTATTTATTAAAGGGTTTCTTAAAGTGCTAGAAGAAAATGCTGCAATGTGTTAGAGCATTTCATTAGTTGCATATAATTAGGTGTTTAACCCTTGCAAAGGGGTTAAACACATATTAACTTCAACTCCAGAACAGCAATTCACTACTGGGAGCTAGCTGAACACATCTGGTGAGCCAACCACAAGAGGCGCTTGTGTGTAACCACGTTATCAGCTAGCTTCCAGTAATTCATTGCTGCTCCGGAGCCTACCTAGGTATGCTTTTCAACAAAGGATACCAAGAGAACAAAGTCAAGTTAACATATTTAAAATTGAAAAGTCTATTAAGACTACATGGTCTAGCTGAACCATGAAAGTTTAATTTTGACTTTATGTCCATTGAAGCATTTAGATTAAATGCATCATTTCCATCATAATCTGATGTTTTGAGTAAATGGGATACACTTCCCCGGAGAGCGTCCAACGCTTCCCAAGTACCCTATTGGGGTGTAGGAAGATTACCATCAAGTTCAGATAACCTTATCATGGTTATCTCACATAAAGCCAAACAGTTCATATTTACCAGGAAATGATGAGTTTGTTAGAAGAGAGAGCACAATATAAGTTCACAGCACAGTTCCAAGCAATCTGCAGGAACATCAGATGTTCATATCAAGTTGTAATTGGCTGAGCATCAATTAATCATTGTTTTATCCTCCCAATATTATTTTATTTAATAATGATTTCTTGCCTTTTTTTGTATAATCTAATTCTGAAACATGTTTTTTCACACTTCTCCCAGAAAGTCCCTAACACTGTAACGTTATACGCAGTGATTGCTTGATAAGTGCAGAACCTCGTCTATATCTGTCCATATTTGGCCACAACGAGTATGTCCCTGAACTGCAATTCAATGCAAACATGCTAACAAAATTGCAATTTGAAATTATTTAAAACATTTATTTTATATGTGTTTCTTGTTTAACAGCGTGATTAATTGCTGATTTATACTGGGCAGGTATAAAACTGACTTTACTATACATTTTTGGAATACAACACTCTGATCTAAGAATATATTTGTCCATTAGAAGGTACTAAGCATATTACTATTGTGACTAATATGGCAATAAGATCTTTTACACCTAACATGAGTTGTGTGTATGCTACAAAAAATCCCTACACTGTGTATTAAAGGGACACTGAACCCAAAAAAATTATTTCGTGATTCAGATAAAGCATGCAAATTTAAGTAACTTTCTAATTTACTCCTATTATCAATGTTTCTTCGTTCTCTTGCTATCTTTATATAAAAAATAAGGCATCTAAGCTTTTTTCTAGGTTCAGAACTCTGGACAGCATTATTTGATTGGTGGATGAATTTATCCACCAATCAGCAAGAACAACCTAGGTTGTTCACCAAAAATGGGCCGGCATCTAAACTTACATTCTTGAATTTCAAATAAAGATTTAAAGAGAATGAAGAAAAATTGATAATAGGAGTAAATTAGAAAGTTGCTTAAAATTTCATGCTCTATCTGAATCACAAAAGAAAAAATTTGGGTTCAGTGTCCCTTTAATAAACTGCGTAGAACTGTAAAAAAATTTAGAATTTTTATCTTCTGAAAAGGGTAGTTTATAGTGAATAAATGACCACAACATTTGTAGAATGAGGGTCAGCACTGAAAGGGTTAAATAAATCAGCATTAGACAGCAACAGGTTACTGACAATAGTACATTATCTGTTTGCCTCCTCCCAGGAGCGCACATGCAAATTGGGTATCAGGATTCATTTTGAAAATCCACAGAAGCAGCAAGGACAAGGGAAGCCTCCTCTTCCCCATTTCTTTCCACCCCACGGTTGCCGAGTGACACAGACCAGCATCTCAGACACTCCGCTTTCTACGCCATGAATGGCATTCTCTGGCAAATACCTAAACATGTGAATGTTGTAGTACTGTTGATAAAACAGGATGTCACTGGCACTATGCTATCAAGTACTAGTTGTTCTGATCTTGGAAATAATAGTTTGCATTCCTTAAAATATAATTTCTATCATACAACTATGCATGCTAATAATATACAGCCAGATTACGAGTTTTGCGATATGGCTGGCTCGCTAATAACTTGCAAGTTATTTTCACCACTCACCTTTAATAGTGCTGCTATTACAGGTTTGCAAAAAATCGGCTTGTGCGGGCGATATGGTTGCGTTGAGCTCCATACCTCACCCAAATACAAGCGATGTTTTGACGTGCTCGTGCACGATTTCCCCATAGACATCAATGGGGAGAGCCGGCTAAAAAAAAGCCTAACACCTGCAATTGCGGAGCATAAAGCTCTGTAACGCAGCCCCATTGATATCTATGGGGGGAAAAGACACCCTAACATAAACCCTGAGTCTAAACACCCTTAATCTGCCGCCCCAGACATCACCGATACCAACATTACACTTATTAAACCCTAATCTGCCGCCGCCAATATAAATTTATTAACCCCTAATCTGCCGCCCCCAATGTCGCCGCCACCTACCTACACTTATTAACCCCTAATCTGCTGCCCCCAACGTCGCCGCCACCTACCTACGCTTATTAAACCCTAATCTGCCGCCCCCAATGTCGCCGCCACCACTATACTAAAGTTATTAACCCCTAAACCTCTGGCCTCCCACATCACTAACACTAAATAAATATATTAACCCCTAACGTAACCGTAAGTCTAATCCTAACCCTAACACCCACTAACTTTAATATAATTAAAATAATTCTAAATATAACTTACTATTAATAACTTAATAATTCATATTTAAAACTAAATACCTGTAAAATAAAACCTAAGCTAGCTACAATATAACTAATAGTTACATTGTAGCTATCTTAGTTTTTTTTTATTTCACAGCTAAGTTTGTATTTATTTTAACTAGGTAGACTAGTTAATAAATAGTTATTAACTATTTACTAACTACCTAGTTAAAATAAATACAAAGTTACCTGTAAAATAAAACCTTACCTGAGTTACACTAACACCTAACATTACAATAAAATGAAATAAATTAAATTAACAAAATACATTTATCTAAATTACAAAAAAAAAACCCACTAAATTACACAAAATAAAAAACAAAATTATCAAAAATAAAAACAAATTACTCCTAATCTAATAGCCCTATCAAAATAAAAAAGCTCCCCAAAATAAAAAAAAACCCTAGCCTACACTAAACTGCCAATGGCCCTTAAAAGGGCCTTTTGCGGGGCATTGCCCCAAAGAAATCAGCTCTTTTACCTGTAAAAAAAATACAAACAACCCCCAACAATAAAACCCACCACCCACACAACCAACCCCCCCAAATAAAATCTAAATAAACCTAAGCTCCCCATTGCCCTGACATTGCCCTTAAAAGGACATTAAGCTCTTTTACATTGCCCAAAGTCCCTAATCTAAAAATAAAACCCACCCAATAAACCCTTAAACCTAACACTAACCCCCGACGATCTACTTACAGTTTTTGAAGACCGGACATCCATCCTCATCCCATCAGCCAATCGGAATTCAAGGGACGCCATCTTGGATGACGTCATTTAAAGGAACCTTCATTCTTCGTTAGGACGTCATTTGAAGAGGATGGCTCCACGTCGGCTGGATAGAAGATGGCTCCGCTCCGCTCCAGAAGGATGAAGATAGAAGATGCAGCTTGGATGAAGCCTTCTGCCGTCTGGAGGACCTCTTCTGCCCCGATCGGATGAAGACTTCTGCCATATGGAGGACCACTTGTGCCCGGCTGGGTGAAGACGGCTCAAGGTAGGGAGATCTTCAGGGGGTTAGAGTTAGGTTTTTTTAAGGGGTGATTGGGTGGGTTTTAGAGTAGGGGTGTGTGGGTGGTGGGTTTTAATGTTGGGGGGGTATTGTATTTTTCTTTTACAGGTAAAAGAGCTGATTACTTTGGGGCAATGCCCCGCAAAAGGCCCTTTTAAGGGCTATTTGTAATTTAGTATAGGGTAGGGAAATGTTATTATTTTGGGGGGCTTTTTTATATGATTAGGGGGATTAGATTAGGTGTAATTAGTTTAAAATTATTGTAATTCTTTTTTTATTTTCTGTAATTTAGTGTTTGGTATTTTTTGTACTTTAGTTAATTGAATTTAATTGTATTTAATTGTAGGTAGTTTAGGGAATTTATTTAATGATAGTGTAGTGTTAGGTGTAATTGTAACTTAGGTTAAGATTTATTTTACAGGTAATTTTGTACTTATTTTAGCTAGGTAGTTATTAAATAGTTAATAACTATTTAATAACTATTGTACCTAGTTAAAATAATACAAAGT
The DNA here is from genome assembly GCF_027579735.1 of Bombina bombina. NCBI lineage: Eukaryota > Metazoa > Chordata > Amphibia > Anura > Bombinatoridae > Bombina > Bombina bombina. The sequence goes on along the minus strand of NC_069499.1, from coordinate 1,489,528,493 downwards.
TGCCTGTAAAATAAATATAAATCCTAAGCTAGCTACAATGTAACTATTAGTTATATTGTAGCTATCTTAGGGTTTATTTTATAGGTAAGTATTTAGTTTTTAATAGGAATAATTTAGTTAATTATGTTAAATTAATTTCGTTTAATTTCAATTATATTTAAGTTAGGGGAGGTTAGACTTAGGGTAGACTTAGGTTTAGGGGTTAATAAATTTATTATAGTAGCAGCGACGTTGCGGTCGGAAGATTAGTGGTTAATAATTGTAGGTAGGTGGCGGCGACGTTGTGGGGGCAGATTAGGGGTTAATAAAATTTAACTAGTGTTTGCGAGGCGGGAGTATGGTGGTTTAGGGGGTTAATACATTTATTAAAGTGGCGGCGATGTCCGGTCAGCAGATTAGGGGTTAATAATTGTAGGTAGGTGGCGGCGACATTGGGGGCGGCAGATTAGGGGTTTATAAGTATAATGTAGGTGGCGGCGATGTTGGGGGCAGTATATTAGGGGTTCATAGGGATAATGTAGGTGGCGGCGGTGTCCAGAGTGGCAGGTTAGGGGTTAATTATATAATGTAGGTGGCGACGATGTCGGGGCAGCAGCTTAGGGGTTAATAAGTGTAACATTAGGGGTGTTTAGACTCGGGGTTCATGTTAGGGTGTTAGGTGTAGACATATTTTTTATTTCCCCATAGGAAACAATGGGTCTGCGTTAGGAGCTGGACGCTGCTTTTTTGCAGGTGTTAGGTTTTTTTCCAGCCAGCTCAGCCCCATTGTTTCCTATGGGGAAATCGTGCACGAGCACGTTTAGCCAGCTTACCGCTACCGCAAGCAACGCTGGTATTGAGGTGAGATGTGGAGCTAAATTTTGCTCTACGCTCACCTTTTTGCGGCTAACGCTAGGTTTAAGAAAACCTGTAATATCAGCGTTGGCTTAAGGTAGCGTTAGATTAAAAAGTCTCGTTAGAAACGCACCCCTGTTAACGCCAAACTCGTAATCTCGCCGAAAGATTGCTAAACCCTCAAATACATTTTCAGAATTACACAATATTATAGTCTGAGAAGTGTTTTATTGAAGACATCTACAACTGATTGAGTCATTGTCTCAGATGATTTAGGCTCTATCCTCTGCCTGTGCCATTAAGCCGCATATTACCACAGAGAAGAGGTCACAGGAGTCTCTATTTCTGTTACTGCGTTGGTGTAATGAGATCAGTCACAGAGCAAATGAAGGGGAGATCTGTTGTTTCATAGATACTGCAGCTGTGAGGTGCATAGTGTGTTACTGATTGCTGGTTAAAGGGACATTATTACCATACATCCAGTACTAATGAATTTAGTGGAACTTTGTAAATAAGTTATATATTAGGAAAGCACTGGCAAATTGTATAGTGCAGGGTACCTGAGTTTCAACAAAGGAAAGAACTAAACAAATGAGATAATACATGTACATTGGAAAGTTTTTAAAATTGTATTCTCCTTCTGAATCATGAACTTTTTTGACTTTACTGTCTCTTTATGGGACCTTTTATGGGTCTAGAAGTGATACGCAATTTATCCTTAAAGAGGATGACTTGAAAGATATGCTGCTATGTACTTTTCTACTACAGTTTTAGTTCTGAGATCTAAAGGAAACCTGCACTTATTATTATTATCGGTTATTTGTAGAGCGCCAACATATTCCGCAGCGCTAGGTGTTTCCAACACTTAAAGGGACAGTTTACTCATAAAACTTCCTCTCCTTTAATTTGTTCCCAGTGATCCATTTTACCTGATGGAGTATGTTAAATTGTTTGATTTAGCCTGTAGCATCCCTACCTATACTAAATGTTTCTAATCCTAGGTATAGGCTATTGAGAAACTACGTAAACACAGCCAGCAAAATAAATTACACTCACAGTAGGAGGTAGAAGAGAAAAAGCTCTAAACTGTTCTTTTTCAATTGTTCTTTCAAAGTATTGTACCGAGACAGTAATAAGAAAGGGGAAGCATTTCAGTTATAAAATAACAAGATCTTATCTGTAAGCAAGCCAAGCCTATTTTGATGGGCTGTGGTTTCAAATAGCAAATTTAGCTATTTATTTTGCAAAAAGAAGCATAAATTGACCATTTCTCATACATTTTATACGCTGCAGATGGTATAACAAGCTATGAGGAACACATTTAGGGAATTTGTTTTTTACAGTGAACTGTCCCTTTAAGGGAATATAAAGTTGCATTAAGAAAATTATCTTATGCTGAGCCAATCAGAGAAAAGCATATGTCCCGCCAGTCACTGGCTGTGTTAATTGGAGATGATGTTGCAGCCGTTAAACACATATAGTGCAGAAACAGAATGCTCTAGCACATTAGAGCATTTTTATTACATATTTATGTCCCTTTAATGTTGGCAGTTCAGGAGATGAAATACAGCTCCACAGTGAGACGGAAGTGGGAAGAGACAGGAAATATGGTGAGACAGAGATGTGATGTGGGACAGACAAATAAATGCAGCAGACAGGAATGACAGGAGGGAAAGATACGGACAGACGATGAACATTTCTGGAGTTTAGGTGGAAGAAAGTCCCATTATGTACCTGAGAAGTGAATATTCACTGAGCTCTATGGCTACATGAACAGAATTGTATATTTTGTGTACCTATATGCGCTGAAAATACGATCTCTTTTCATTTTCTGAAACATAGTGTGACCTGAGGCTTTATCTCTACTTTAGCTGACAGACAGAACAATACGAGGAAGTCGGATAAACGAGTGGAGCTCAGCCTTTCGCGCCCTCTCTTACAGCCGCCAGCTTCCTGTTGCCAGGAAATCTCTGCACTGATTTACAGATAGATCATCAGGACTTGAAAAATAAGTTTGCTAATAGTAAAATTGCTATGTTAACCAGTTCACTGCCAGGGTTATTTGAATGTCAAAATCACCTACCTTTCAATATCCCGGCTACATTAAAGGGCCATTATAAAAAAAAACATTTTATACTCTAATCTGTTAGAGAATGTCATTTTAAAACTATCAACACTAGACTAATGTGTTTTTCACCCCTGCAAAAGGGTTAAACACACAGTAGAAATACCACTTGCAGAGCCCTTCTGGTCTTGATCGGAAAACAGTGCTGATCCAATCAGTAGCGCTAGTTCCACATCTGAGGCGACTAGCGCTGCTGATTGGATCAGCTATGTTTTAACAGAGCACTGTTGGTCCCGAGTGGCATCTCTACTCTGTGTTTAACCCTTTAGCGGGAGTTAAACACACAGTAGTGCAGGGTGGATAGTTTTACAATTACAAAATTACACATTTAATAATAAGCTGTGTTCATATTTTTGTTTAAAACAATACCTGGGCACAATTAAAAAATAATTTGTGTGTTTTTAAGGCGGTATTTTGTAGCTTGTGGGACATCATGTGATGTAACTGTATCCTATTAAAATATAAAAGCAAAAAAATTATTCAAAATATCATAATCAAATATTGAAATATTTATTATTATTATCGGTTATTTGTAGAGTGCCAACAGATTCCGCAGCGCTAGAAATATTTAGAAAGTTTTTGTTTCAGCAATAAAAACTTGGGGAAAGAACTGGGTAATTTGTTTCTGAAGGAACAGTTGAGATTGAGCAGGCTTGTGGTAATTATTACCAGGAAACGTGTTAAAAAGTTATGCAACATCCCATTGTCTGTTCTGCCCGCCTTCACAAAATTAAAAATAAATAAATATATATATATATACAGTGTGTATATATATATATATATATATATATATATATATATAATAATCCCCTTGAGGATCAGGATCCGGTGTGTATATCGCATACGATCTTCAAGAGGTAGCAGGCACTCAAAACTTAAATTAAACACCTTTAATGTGTCACAAGAACAGAGCACATAACGTTTCGGCCCCTTACAGAGGCCTTGCTCACATGTACAAACAAAACATCTTGAGAAAACAGTAACGCAGCCATTACAAGTCTTGTAACGCAACGTCAATCCCGCACTCAAAAAATTACATTTTTGCATGGAATTTCCATAGCGCTGGTATTACAAGTTGTGCGGTGAAGCTAAAATGCTTGCGTTCCAGCCTATACCGACACAATCTGTTCCGCTATCTGAGACCAGTAGTTATGAGTTTTGCACAACAAAAATGTTTCACAAAACTCATAACTAAAATGTTACAAAGTACACTAACACCCATAAACTACCTAGTAGTAACCCCTATTCCATCCCCCTCCCGCATCGCAAACACTATGTAAAAAGTATTAACTCCTAATCTGCCGCTCCCGACATCGCCGCCACTAACAAAAGTTATTAACCCCTATTCCGCCGCTCCCCGACATCGCCGCCACTATAATAAAGTTATTTACCCCTATTCCCCCGTACCCCAACATCGCCAACACTAAATAAACCTATTAACCCCTAAACCGCCAGCCCTCCACATTGCAAAAAACTTTAAATTAAAATTGCAATATCCCTATCTTAAAATAAATAAAAACTATAAATTACCCTAACATAACTATTATACTAAAATTAAAATAACTACCAATTAAATAAACTAAATTAACATTTAAAAAAACCTAACTACTAAAAAAATGTAAGTCTAAAATTACAAAAAATAAAAAAAATACTAAATTACAAAAAATAACAAACACTAAATTATGAAAAATAACAAACAAAATTATCCAAAATAATAAAAATTACACCTAATCTAATAGCCCAAAATAAAAAAAAATCCTAGCCTACAATAAACTACCAATAGCCCTTAAAGGGACAGTCTAGTATAAATTAAACTTTCATTATTCAGATAGGACTTTTAATTTTATTCAACTTTCCAATTTACTTTTATCATCAAATTTGCTTTTTTCTCTTGGTATTCTTAGTTTAAAGGGACAGTATACTGTAAAATAGTTTTTCCTTCAATGTGTTTACAATTGCTTTTTTACTAACTGCAGAGTTAAAAATTTATGAAAATTAGCTTTTTAAGGTTTATTTGTGTATATTAAAGCTCTTATTTTGTGTTTTGAAGCCACAACCTAATAAAATGGGTTGAGCTTGTAGGTATCTCATTACTGTATCACATTGTGTACATATACCTGCTTCTGTATCCTATATCTGTCCATAAAACAATCAGCAGTACTTGGAGAGAACAATGGAAAATCAACATTGTATTACCTTATCTCTGCTATATCCCACTGGGAGTGTAATTTCTTCTGCTGGCTGTGTTTACAAAGCTTATCTATAGCTTGGACCTGCGGCCACAAACTTTCAGAATAGGTGGGGATACCACATGCTAAATCAACTATTTCAAATGCCAATATAAGGGTAAAGGAGCTACTTGTAAACAATTTAATACACTCCAGCAGGTTAAGTGGATCATTGGGAACAAATTAAAGGTGAGAAAATTTTTGAGTAAACTGTCCCTTTAAACTAAACATAGGTAGGCTCATATGCTAATTTATAAGCCTTTGAGGGCTGCCTCTTATCACATGCTTTTTAAATCTCTTTTCAACACAAAGAGACAGAAAGTACACGTGGGCCATATACTGTAGATAACACTATGTTCAGGCACAGGGGGTTATTTAAGATTTAGCACAAAACAATGCTAAATTTAAGAAATAGATAATAAACAGTCACAGTCATGTGATCAGGGGGTTGGAAGAAGGTTCCTAGATAAAAGGTAATCACAGAGGTAAAAAGTATATTAATATAACTGTGGGTAATAAAGGAATTATCTATCTTTTAAAACAATAACAATTCTATTGCTCTTTTACCTGTAAACCCCTAAAATAAAAAAACTAACTCTAACAAAAACCTAAGCTACCCATTGCCTTGAAAAGGGCATTTTTATGGGCATTGCCCTTAAAAGACGAATGTCTTCAAGGATAGATCCGCTCCGCGCTGCCAGGATGAATATAGAAGACGCCGCAGGGATGAAGATAGAAGATGCCGCCTGGATGAAGATAGAAGACGCCGCCTGGATGGATGAAGACCTCACCGTCTGGATGAAGACTTCGCCGCCTGGATGTCCGGACTTCAGAAACTGTAAGTAGATCGTCAGGGGTTAGTGTTTTTTGGGTGTTTTTTTTTTTTAGATTAGGGTTTGGGCTTTTTTTAAAAGGGCAAAATGCTCTATTAAGGGCAATGCCCATAAAAATGCCCTTTCAGGGCAATGGGTAGCTTAGGTTTTTGTTAGAGTTAGGTTTTTTTATTTTGGGGGGGTTACAGGTAAAAGAGCTGATTTCTTTAGGGGAATGCCCTACAAAAGGCCCTTTTAAGGGCTATTGGTAGTTTATTGTAGGCTAGGGTTTTTTTTTATTTTGGGGGGGCTTTTTTTATAGGGTTATTAGATTAGGTGTAATTGTTTTTATTTTGGATAATTTTGTTTGTCATTTTTCATAATTTAGTGTTTATTTTTTGTAATTTAGTATTTTTTATTTGTTTTAATTTTAGACTTAAACTTTTTTAGTAGTGTTAGTTTTTTTTAATGTGTAATTTAGTTTATTTAATTGGTAGTTATTTAAATGTTAGTATAATAGTTATGTTAGGTTAATTGTTAGTTTAAACTTAGTTTTTTTTTATTTCACAGGTAAGTTTTTATTTATTTTAAGATAGGGATCTTGTAATTTTAAGTTAGGGGGTTGTTAGGTTTAGGGGTTAATAGTTTAATTTATTTTTTTGCAATGTGGGGGGCTGGCAGTTTAGGGGTTAATAGGTTTATTTAGTGGCGGCAATGTCGGGGAGCAGCGGAATAGGGGTTAATAGCTTTATTATAGTGTTGGCAATGTTGGGGTGCGGGGGAATAGGGGTTAATAACTTTATTATAGTGGCGGTGATATCGGGGAGCGGCGGAATAGGGGTTAATAACTTTTATTAGTGGTGGCGATGTCGGGAGCGGCAGATTAGGGGTTAATAACTTTATTTCTGTGTCGGCGATGTCGGGGGTGGCAGATTAGGGGTGTTTAGACGTGGGGTTTATGTCAGGGTTTTAGGTTCAAAAGTAACTTTTTTTTCCCCATAGATGTCAATGGGGTTGCGATAGCCATTCCGCGCTTCAGGTGTTAGTTTTTTTCTAACATGCTCTCCCCATTGATGTCTATGGAGAAAGCATGCACGAGCATGTATTCTCAGCCCTTGGATTTTGTGCGGTATGGAGCTTATAGCCACCATATCGCACGCACATGGCGGCTTTTTTAGAAACTTGTAATGGCAGTGCTATGAAGGGTGAAATAATGCAACTTTTGTTTCGTTCGTTTCGCACCCTCTATAGCGCAAAACTTGTAATCTAGGCATCAGAGACAACCCCCCCCCCCCCAAAATGGATATTAAGAATTCAGTATTCCTGTAAGGGCCGGTAATCAGTGTGGGGGTTTCTCAGTATCAAGATTGGAAGGGAGACCCCAGAATGACAAGTCGTTACAGAGGATTTGAATGATGACAACTGGTCTTCATGAAAATTCAAGGGATTAAGAGGTAATTTGCCAATACAGAGATATTTATGGTGCTTTAAGTGCACTCATGTTTACTGCATGCTAACACAGTAATTGCTTAGATAACGCATGGACCTTTTATTTTCTATGCAATTTGATGTATTCTAGGTAAATAGGAAACAAATAATTTAATGTCCCTTTAAAAGGACAGTAAACCTTTTTATATAAAGTGTTTAGTTATGTGTAATGAAACAATTAAATATAGTTTATTTATTTTGCCACCTGTAATTTAGCTCTGAAAATTAGCTGATATGTTTTTCTATAGAACATAAATGCCTGGTAATTACAAGGTGTTTACTATCCTTTTAAATGAATAATATCCTTATATCATTTATGTTTCAGTATGAACTAACTTCAACTAAGTAACAGCTGAGTCAATTTGGCCTGAAACTAAGAAGGAACAAAGTTAGTTACCCAATTTATTTTCCATCATCTGTTTAATTGTCGTCAATAATTCAGCATTGTGAATCTTGCTGTGTGTACACAACTATATTAGGATGATAAAAAATTAAATTAGCTCAGAGGAAGCAGTTTAAGATAGTGTTGGGACATCTGCTGATGCAAACAGTTTACTGAGCTTGTCATCAATATCCTTTATGCATTAGGAAATAACATGCTTTAACTTTATATCAAAATAGTGCATTATCAGATTACCTTTTACAAATAATACAATGTAAAGTAACAGCTCACTAAGTATTATTATGTTGTGTTTAGTAAGTATTTCTCAAGGGAGAAAGTCCAGAACTTTACTTTATGGAAACTTTTCAATTGTATTTATTTATTTTACTACAATAATTAGCATTAGGGCAGATTGAGACAAAATCAGCAATATTTTATGTTGCTATTAAGCGCATCAGACCATAATGCTACAGCAAACACAATTTTATTTGCTGTACAACAGATTTTAAGCAGCTTAAAGGGATAGCAATATCCAAATTAAACTTTGATGATTCAGATAGGGCATGTAATTTTAAACAACTTTCTAATTTACTTTTGTCATCAAATTTGCTTTGGTATTCTTAGTTGAAAGATAAACCATATGCTAATTTCTAAGCCCTTGAAGGCTGCCTCTTATCTTAGTGCATTTTATATAATTTTACATTTTATATTTATAGTGTTTTATATAAATAACATTGTGCTCACACATGTGGAGTTCGAGTCAGCACTAATTGCCTGAAATGCAAGTCTGTCAAAAGATCTGAGATAAGGAGGCAGTCTGCAGAAGCTTAAAAACAAGGTTATTACAGAGGTAAAAACTATATTTCTTTTACAATGTTGTTGCAAAACTGGAGAATGGTAAATAAAGGGATTATTTATCTTTTTTTAAAAATAATATTTTTGGTGTTTACTATCCCTTTAAAACTCATTGTGGAGGTCCAAAATAAATGATCCCCTATACCCAGTTAACCTCCAACCATAATTAAGTGTAAAAAAACATTAACTGTATGCACAACTGGCCACATCCCTTATGGCTTCACAGTACACCCAGCATGACTGTTCAGTACACCCAACATAGCTGCTTGGGACACCCAAAATGGCTGCTCACTACACCCAAAATGGCTGCTTGGAGCATCCAGCATGGCTCCTTAACAGACTCAACACAGCTGCTCGGCACATCCAATATGAACTTTCTGTACGAATTGCTAGCAGAAAAATCTAAGGTAAAAAGTAGAAGCAGAAGACCAGGAACAATAATAATAGGGAAAACAATTTAGATCCAATAACTAGATAACATATACGTGGGAGGATGCTGGGTAATACTACTTGTTTGATCTACAGGTACCAATGTTTGGTTGTGTGGTCACTGTGAGGTCTGAATATAGTGGCATTGGTTAATGAGATATATAATTGTTTATATGGGAACTGGGAGGTAAAATAAGAAAGATATTTAAGTTGTTGTTGAAACAAAAAGAAATACTACAAGCAGCAGGTAAGGCAAATTTAAAAATGGCTACATAGCATCTTCATATTTCCATGTTTGACAACAGATCCCAGAGTGAGATCAGAGGCAGAATTGGTCTCTGAACTAGATGTGAGCAGCGTAAAATCTCTGGAGCCAAATATTCCAATCAGTTACCTAGCACTGTACATGACTTGTTCTTCCCATAATGCAAAGCATAGAATGTATTCTAAATATATGTAATAACCTGAAAGAGTTAATAGTTCTTAGTACTTAAAGGGACATGAAATCCAAACATTTTCTTTCATGATTCAGATAGAAAATACAATTTTAAACAACTTTTCAATTGACTTCTATTATTTAATTTGCTTCCTTCTCTTGTTATCCTTTGCTGAAAGCATTATCTTGGCATGCTCAGGAGCAGCAAATAACCTAGGTTCTAGCTGCTGATTGGTGGCTGCATATATCTACCGATTGTCATTGGCTCACCAATGTGTTCAGTTAGAAACCAGTAATACATTGCTGCTTTTTCAACAAATGATACCAAGGGAATGAAACAAATTAGATAAATTAGAAAGTTGGTTAAAATTGTATTCTCTATCTGAATCTTGAAAGAAAAATGTTGGGTTTCATGTCCCTTTAAAGGGACATGAAACCCAATAATATTTATTTTGTGATTCAGACAGAGCTTACAATTTTGAAAAAGTTCTCATGTTATTATTTGTTGAAGAGATATCTAGATAGGTAGCGTGCACGTCTGAAGCACTACATCTCAGGAAATAGTGCTGCCGTCTAGTGCTTTTGCTAATGTATTATATTCTTGCAAAAGTGCTGCAATATAGTGCTGCTGACACGTGTTCACGTCTGAGATTAACTTCCTGCTTTTCAGCAAAGGATCAAAAGAACACAAAGAAAATGTGATAATAGAAGTACAGGTAAATTGTATGCTCTATTTAAATATGGAAGAAACATTTTGGGGTTTATGTTCCTTTAATATCAAGCACAGCGAATCGGTATTTTTCTTTCAGGCCCCTTTAGTCAAAACTTTATTGACATTCAATACAGCTTGTCAAGTGTTCCATACAATTCCCAATGCCTTAAACGTTTTTTTATTGATTTAGGGCGTGAAACAGCCTATGTCTAGGGAATTAGACAATCAATAGAACACAACACACCAACAAACAGACCTTGGTTTTAGAGATCTATTCCAAGTGGGCAACATGAGTTTAAATAAAAGTAAAATAATGCTCATTAATAAAGTATTTAATACCATTTACTTGCACTTTTATTGTTTCTATAAAACAATACAGTATATCATCTATTTAATCTGTATAAACTAAATAATAATGGAATATTAATAGAGGTTCTAGAATATTATGCAATTATGATTTTAAATTCTAGTGGTTACATTTAAATCTTTTATATTAAGGGGGATGGGTAAGTCACTAATAATAGGATTGACCAGGGGCTACTTTACATTATACTTTCAATTATGCTAAAGATAAGAACTATAATTTACATTTTTATTTAAAAATTACTTAGGACATTATTTATTTTATTTTATTTAAATCTTTTTTTATTGAGGTTATAAAGCATACCACATCCCAAAAGAAGGAAAAAATAAAAACAAAATTGACATGATAGATGAGGACTTTGGGGCCGAATTATCATTGTGCGAGTGGACATGATCTGATATTGCTGATCATATCCGCTGCACATCGATTAATGCCTACACATACGCTCTCTGCATTTATCATTGCACCAGCAGTTTCGCGGCCGCTAGCAGGGGGTGTCAATCAACCCGATCGTATGTCGATTTCTGTCCGCCGCCTCAGAGCAGGAGGGCAGGTTATGGAGCAGCAGTCTTTATATATATATATATATATATATATATATATATATATATATGTGTGTGTGTGTTTATTTCCTTAAATAAAACATATATTTGAATAATGTGCTGAAGAATACAAGTAAAGAAAATACATCCTAACGGCCTTCCTATGTCCTCAATCAGTGCAGACTGAACTGCTGGCAGGAAACTGATATAGGGCAAGATGGTCCGCTTTCAATGCCCAGATTTAGCACAAGACCAATTTCTATGCCCTGCTCCTAAAATTAAAGCGCTAAACCAGTAGCACAGACAATGGACCACCGCCATTAAAATAAAATTTTTAAAAAATCCCATCCCAGTTGAAGAAAAAAAAAATAACTACACCTACAGTTCATGAAGCTGTGCAATTTTTTAGAATACATGTGCACTTCCCTGAAAGAAGGTGTGCGTGCATTTAACCCCAGAAGCCTGTGACTTAGGGAAATAAAATTGAAAATGAAATTAATTGCATTCCATTGCACTGGAGTTCAGTTAATTATGGATGATGAAGGAGGAGCCGTGACCGCTGTTTTTAGTATCACTATCAATATAATAATGTCCTGTCCTCACCTGTCTTGGTAACACATTCAACTGGTTGGTAAATAACTCGGGTCCCAGGCCGGGAGGCACTTGCTTCTCTTTGAACTGTTGGCAACTTCGCAATCGCACACAGCGGCTGTCCAGCACTGACTAGTCTGAGCTCAGTCTGTCTCATTTGCGGTAGCGGCTTACGGCTCCATCACACATGTGATGACTCGTCTCACACCGCCTCGCTCAGTGGCTCCTAAATGTGAGAGAGGAGAGAGCGGGCCACTGATTGGCTCCCGAGGCTGCTTAGAGAGTAGCCTCATTGGGAGCGGTATGGTCCGCGAAGAGACTTAAACACCACTGGGTGGCGCAGTCTCTAGCAGCTCATAGAAAAATTCAGTTAAACATCCATATTGCGCAATGTAGGGGAGCTGAACGGATTATTGAAGTTCAGCTGTAGTCCGACACCATCTTGGTAGACATTTGATGTAGCCAACTTCTCAAACCACAGTGCGATTAGTATATGCAGTTCAGATAAGTGATCCGCCAGTAAATCGTATATCTCATCCTCAAGTGTTTCTGCATTCATTGTTATTTAGTGAGGATTGCGAGTCAGCCTGCTTATTAATCCCGGTGTCTATGGAAGGGATAGACTGCTGTTTGCGGCCTGTAAGCTTCTGATTGTTGTGTGGTGTATCCGAACAACATGGGCTAAGATTGCATTCTTGGAAAACACGAGCAGCTTCTCTTAGGGTCCTTTTGTATCTTTACACCTGTACTAACTGTATTTTAGCAGAAGAAAAAACCTAATTAAATTGGTGTAATCTATATTTAGGCGGAGAGCTTCCTTGAGATGCGTCTTGCCGGCTCGGCTCCTCACTCCACCCCCCCAGGACATTAGTTATTAATGTAATTTAACTTCATATACTACTCAAATGTACAATATGTAGTACAAATGCAAATACTTAGTTACCTAATTACTTCATGATGTGGGACTGATCTTTCAACAAGAGTCATGTTTTCTACTCAGTGGTACTGATTAGTAATGTGACTTTCTTCAGTGATCGGCTGCTACAGGCAAGTACAGAGCACTAGGGTATAGCCAGGTCCCAACAATGAGCACATAGAAGCCGAGGTGCAGGCAATATAAGAAGCAGGAACAAAGCTCCAGAACATATGAACAAAACAGGAAAATTGCCGCACTCAAAGTAAAAGGCTGAAATCCTTTATTCAAAGTAACATAGTAAACACAAGGAGGATGGCAGTCGGGTCTTACGCATTTCACATCCACAGGCGCTTACTCTTTGAGTTTCAAAAATGCTAGGATTTATTTACTACCACTTTAAAAGCTTTTGTCTGAATACTTCATGCTGAATGTTCATTTATTTGTCTGAAGTGTTCACCATGCACCTCAGGCAGCCCACGGCAGAATGCTATTTTATCACTGAGGTGATCATAGCTAATAGCGTGCTAGCTATTCTGCAAAATGCCAGCTGGCCCGCACAGCTATTGGCTAACAGGTGGAAAAGTCACCTCACTGGAAAATAGCATTCTGCCATGGGCTGCCTGAGGAGCTCAGTGCGGTGAATGCATCAGACAAATAATGGAACTTTCAGCATGAAATATTTTATACTTCATGACTGAAAGTCCCCTTTATTTGTTCCACTCATAAATCCTTGTGTTTCAAAAAATGCTAGGATTTACTACCACTTTAACCAGGGAACTAACAAAAGCTTAAAGGGACATTATACACTCTTTTGTTCTTTGCATAAATGTTTTGTAGATGATCTATATTATATAGCCCATAAAGTTTTTTATTTAAATGTATAGTTTTGCTTATTTTTAAATAACATTTTCTGACTCCTAACCAAGCCCCAAAGTTTTAGGAGAATACCGTCAGATACCTACTCCAGCTTGCTCCTGTTTGTGTAAAGGGTTTTTTCATATGCAAAAGAAGGGGGGGGGGGAGGGTCTTATTTCCCACTTGCAGTGGGCTTTGCAGCTGCCTTTTCAACAGAGCCAAACTGAGAGCTACTAAGTAAGGTTTTAAACAGATTTATACTGGATTTTTATATCAGGATCTGTGCATCTTATTCTTTATAGTAGTGTCTATTACATGCAGTTATATGAAAATTGGTGTATACTGTCCCTTGGTCCTGCCTACAAAAGACAGACAAGTCCCAAATTACCAGGCAAACAATCATAAGATATGGGACCATGAATACAGAATGTTGTGGGCAGTTTGAGAGTGAGTCCTTGATTTCTTAAAAATAACATCAGAAATATATATTTTGATTGTTGTAATATTAAAAATTAACCAACAAATATGGCTTTCAATTTTATAAATAAACAAAAGATGTGATTATCCCACTATTGGATGATTTCAAGTTAAATAATCAATATACTGTTTAGAAAAAATATATACATTTTTCTGTTAAAGTGATGGTAAACCCCTGCTAGATGGAATGTTAAAAATCAGTTGTCCATACTATTGCAAGCTATAATGCTATAAATGTTTAAATTACTTAATTTTATTTAAAAAAAGATTTATTTGGCAGCACGTTGCGCTTCTTCACTTCGCCACCATAAATATTTAATCTCCACTGCAGTGATGTGTAGAGCAGTCCCACCTGCTCTACACGTCAGACCCTATGTGCGCTCCCTATCCTGGGGCCAAATAGCGCATTTGCAAAACATTCCTTGATCCTCAGCCAAGTAAATAAGCACATGCGTGTAACATCGATAATAATGTCGCTGATTGAAATCAGCGAGCCGTATGGCTAACACTTTCATTGGATGCCACAGACATAAAAAAAGAGAGAAGGGGGGGGGCAGAGTATCACAAGACACAGTGGCATAAATGATAAAAAAAAAATGTACATTTACACTTTTGGTTAAAAAAGCGTAGTTAGTATTATTGGGACACAAAGATTATGTTAAGATAAAGTTATCAAACTAAGTTAACCATCACTTTAATGAACACCTGTCAAAAAAATAAAATATGACTATGTTTGGAAAACAGTTTTTAGTTATTGGATTGGGGGAAATATATATTTCTTTCATGTAAATGACAAGAGTCCATGAGCTAGTGACGTATGGCATATACATTCCTACCAGGAGGGGGCAAAGTTTCCCAAACCTCAAAATGCCTATAAATACACCTCCTACCACACTCACACCTTAGTTTTACAAACTTTGCCTCCTATGGAGGTGGTGAAGTAAGTTTGTGCTTGATTTCTATGATTTCTTTTATGATAAGCGCTTCTAAGCATTCTGAAGCCCAATTCCTCTCAGAGTACAGTGTTTGTCAGAGGGACGTGAAGAGAGTATTGCCTGTTGATTTTTATGGTTTCACTCATGGGAAATCTTTTCAAGGGTTCTCTGTTATCGGTTGTAGGGATTCATCTCCTACCTCCCTTTTCAGATCGACGATATACTCTTATACCATTACCTCTGCTGATAGTTTTCAGTACTGGCTTGGCTGTCTGCTATATGTGGATGGGTGTCTTTCGGTAAGTATGTATCATTATTTAAGACACTCTCAGCTATGTTTGGTGCTTTATGTTTTAATATACAGTTTGAAATATATGTATTTACTTATATTTGCCATGAGTCAGATCTTGGTGTATTTCCCTTTGCAGTCTAACAGTTTCAGTATGGGAATCATGTTTTAGGAAGATATTTTTTACCTGGGGTTTAGTCTTTTTTTCCAATTCGACTCGCTTTTTCGTATTTTTGCGGGCAAACTAGGCTTGCGAGGGCGCAATAATGCTGTTATTTATTGCGTTATTTTTGGCGCAAAACTTTTTTTGGCGCAAATTTTCGTCTACAGTAGTGCAAGTTTCTTAATTTCCTGCGTCTTTGTTGACGTTAGGTTGTTGGCGCGAAGTCGCGCTTGTAATGACGCGAGTTGCATGATTTCTGGATATTGGTTGGCGCCAACAAAATGTAATTATTATTTGCGTCATGCGTCATACTTGCCGCCAAATATTTTTTAGTTATTTTACCCCACTTCCTTTATGCTTTTGCTCTCTTTATATTCTATAGATATTCTAGATAGCTATGCTGTTTGCTTTTCTGCCTATTTAGCATATGCATTTTTTTCACATTCCTGAAACTGCTATATAAAGAAATTGGATATTTGTTTAAATGTAATTTCTTCTTTTACATTTTTGCAAAGATGTCTCAGTCTGATCCTGCCTCAGAAGCTACTGTAGGAACCATGCTGCCTAAGCACAGTTCTACCAAAGCTAAGTGTATCTGTTGTAAGCAGGCAAAGATTATATCTCCAGCTATATTATGTAACAGTTGTCACGATAAGCTTTTGCATGCCGATAATGTTTCTATTAGTACTAGTACAGCACCTGTTGTTCCCTCAACATCTAATGTACATGATATCCCTGTTGATATGAAAAATTATATTGCTGATGCAATACAGAAGGCTATGTCTGCTATTCCATTCTTTTAAAACTTCTCATAAGTCTGATGAAATTTGTATTGACCGAGAACATACTGAAAAATCCTCCTCTGATGAGGATCTCTCTGGTTCAGAGAAGCCTACTTCAGACATTGAAATTGATAAATCTTCTTATCGTTTAAGATTGAATATATTCGTTCTTTATTGAAAGAAGTATTGGTTACTTTGGATATTGAGGAGTCTGATCCTCTTGATAACAAATCCAGTAAGCGTTTAATTCTGTTTTTAAACCTCCTGTGATTACTCCTGAGGTTTTTCCTGTTCCAGATGCTTTTTCTGATGTGATTGCTAAGGAATGGTCTAAGCCTGGTGCTTCTTTTAATCCTTCTTCTAGGTTCAATAAGTTATATCCTTTATCCTTTACCAGTGGCTAAATTGGAGTTTTAGGAAAAAGTCCCTAAAGTTGATGGGGCTATTTCTACTCTTGCCAAACGTACTACTATTCGTATGGAAGATAGTACTTCTTTTAAGGATCCTTTAGATAGGAAGATTTAATTTTATCTAAGGAAAGCTTATTTACATTCTGGCTATATTCTCAGGCCTGCCATTTATATGGCTGATGTTGCAACTGCATCAAATTTTTGGTTGGACAGCTTAGCACATCAGGAAGCAGATCCTGATTTGTCTAGCATTATTCATTTGCTTCAACATGCTAATCATTTTATCTGTGATGCTATTTTTTATATCATCAAGATTGATGTTAAATCCATGTATTTAGCTATTTTAGCTAGAAGAGCTTTAGGGCTTAAATCTTGGAATGCTGACATGATATCTAAATCTAGATTATTATCTCTATCTTTCCAGGGTAATAATTTATTTGGTTCTCAGTTGGATTCTATTATTTCCACTATCACCGGGGGAAGGGAGTTTTTTTGCCTCAAGATAAAAAATCTAAGGGTAAATCTAAAGTTTCTAATCATTTTCGTTCCTTTTGTCAGAATAGAGAAGAGGAAACCACTCCTTCCCCTAAGGACTCTGATTCCAATTGTAATCCGTCTTCAAGTTAGAATACATCCTAGCCTTTTAAGAAACCAAAGCCAGCCCCCAAGTCTGCATGAAGGTGCGGCCCTCAATCCAGATCAGCTGGTGGGGGGCATATTGAAATTATTTCAAGACATTTGGGCAGATTCTGTTCAAAATCAGTAGATTCAGAGCATTGTCTCTCAAGGGTATCGAATAGGTTTCAGAGTAAGACCTCCTGTGAGAAGATTTTTTCTCATTCACATTCCAACAAATCCTGTGAAAGCTTAGGCTTTTCTGAAGTGCGTTCAGATCTGGAGCTTTCAGGGGTAATTATACCAGTTTCGCTTCATGGACAGAGTCTGTGTTTTTTTTTTCAAATCTAATCATTGTCGGAAAAAAGAAAATTCATTCAGACCAGTTCTGGATCTGAAGTTTTTAAATCGTTTTGTAAGGGTCCCAACTTTCTAGATGGTGACTATAAGGACTATTCTACCTTTTGTTCAGCAAGGTCATTACATGTCCACAATAGACTTACAGGACGCTTATCTTCATATTCCGATTCATCCAGATAACTGTCGGTTTCTGAGATTCTCTTTTCTAGACAAGCATTACCAATTTGTCGCTCTTCCATTTGGCCTAGCGACAGCTCCAAGAATCTTTTCAAAGGTTCTCGGTGCCCTTCTATCTGTAATCAGAGAGCAGGGTATTGCAGTGTTTCCTTATTTGGACGATATCTTGGTATTGGCTCAATCTTTTCATTTAGCAGAATCTCACATTAATCAACTAGTGTTGTTTCTTCGAAGACATGGTTGGAGGATCAATTTATCAAAGAGTTTATTGATTCCTCAGACAAAGGTCACCTTTTTAGGTTTTCAGATAGATTCATTGTCCATGACTCTGTCTTTAACAGACAAGAGACAAATGAAATTGGTTTCAGCCTGTCGAAACCTTCAGTCTCGATCATTCCCTTCAGTGGCTATGTGCATGGAAGTTTTAGGTCTCATAACTGCAGCATAAGATGCGATCCTCTTTGCTCGTTTTCATATGAGACCTCTGCAGCTTTGTATGCTGAATCAATGGTGCAGAGATTATACTCGGATATCACAATTGATATACTTAAATCCCAACATTCAACTCTCTCTGTCTTGGTGGTTGGACCATCATCGGATTATTCAAGGGGCCTCTTTTGTTCATCCTTCCTGGACTGTAGTCTTGACAGATGCAAGACTTTTAGGTTGGGGAGCTGTCTGGGGTCTCTGACAGCACAAGGGGTTTGGAATCCTCCAGAGTCAAGGTTACCAATCAATATTTTAGAACTGTTCATTCGCTTTCAGACAGACAATATCACAACTGTGGCATATGTCAATCATCAGGGAGGGACTCGCAGTCCTTTAGCAATGAAAGAAGTAACACAGGTACTTTCTTGGGCGGAATCCAACTGCTGTCTAATTTCTGCAATTCATATCCTAGGTGTAGACAATTGGGAAGCGGATTATCTCAGCCGTCAGACTTTACATCCGGGGGAGTGGTCTCTCCATCCAGATGTGTTTTTTCAGATTGTACAGATGTGGGGTCTTCCAGAAATAGATCTAATGGCTTCCCATCTAAACAGAAAACTTCCCAGATATCTTTCCAGGTCCAGGGATCCTCAGGCAGAGATGGTAGATGTGTTAGCAGTTCCTTAGTCTTATCAACTTGCTTATATTTTTCCGCCTCTAGTTCTTCTTCCAAGGGTGATCTCCAAGATCATAATGGAAAAATCGCATGTGTTTCTGATAGCACCAGCATGGCCTCACAGGTTTTGGTAAGTGGATCTTGTCCGGATGCCAACTTGCCAACCTTGGTCACTTCCTTTAAGGCCAGACCTTCTGTCTCAAGGGCTGTTTTTCCATCAGGATTTCAAATCACTAAATTTGAAGGTATGGAAATTGAACGTTTAGTGCTTAGTCATAGAGGTTTCTCTGACTCAGTGATTAATACTATGTTGCAGGATCGTAAGTCTGTTTCAAGGAAAATTTATTATCGGGTTTGGAAAACCTATATTTCATGGTGTTCTTCTCAAAAATTCTCTTGGCATTCTTTTAGAATTCCTAGAATTTTACAGTTTCTTCAGGACGGTTTGGATAAAGGTTTGCCTGCAAGTACTTTGAAGGGACAAATCTCTGCTCTTTCTGTTTTATTTCATAGAAAGATTGCTAAACTTCCTGATATTCACTGTTTTGTTCAGGCTTTGGTCCGTATCAAGTCTCTTATTAAGTCTATTTCTCCTCCATGGAGTCTTAATTTAGTTTTGAAAGCTTTGCAGGCTCCTCCTTTTGAGCCTATGCATTCTTCAGATATTAAACTACTTTCTTGGAAAGTGTTGTTTCTTTTGGCTATCTCTTCTGCTAGAAGAGTTTCTGAATTGTCTGCTCTCTCTTGGGAGTCTCCTTTTCTGATTTTCCATCAGGATAAAGCTGTTTTGAGGACTTCGTTTAAATTTCTTCCTAAAGTTGCGAATTCTAACAACATTAGTGGGGAAATTGTTGTTCCTTCTTTGTGTCCGAATCCTAAGAATTCTCTTGAGAAATCATAACATTCTTTGGATGTGGTAATAGCTTTGAAATACTATGTTGAGGCTACTAAGGATTCAGGAAGACTTCTAGTCTATTTGTTATCTTTTCTGGTTCTAGGAAAGGTCAGAAAGCCTCTGCCATTTATTTGGCATCTTGGTTAAAGCTTTTGATTCACACGGCTTATTTGGAGGCGGCACAGTCTCCGCCTCAGAGACTTGCAGCTCATTGTACTAGATCAGTTGCCACTTCGTGGGCTTTTAAAAATGAAGCTTCAGTTGATCAGATTTGCAAAGCAACAACTTGGTCTTCTTTGCATACATTTACTAAATTCTACCATTTTGATGTATTTGCTTCTTCTGAAGCAGTCTTTGGTAGAAAAGTTCTTCAGGCAGCTGTCTCAGTTTAATTCATTTGCTTCTATGTTAAGTTTTTTTCTAGAAGAACTTATTTTTTGTTTGGATTTAATTTCTCAGCGGAAATAGCTGTTTTTATTTTACCCCTCCCTTTCTAGTGACTCTTCTGTGGACTTCCACATCTTGGGTATTTTATTCTATACGTCACTAGCTCATGGACTCTTGCCATTTACTTGAAAGAAAACATAATTTATGTAAGAACTTACCTGATAAATTCATTTCTTTCATAATGGCAAGAGTCCATGAGACCCACCCTGTTTTTGGTGGTTATATTTTTTTGTATAAAAGCACAATATTATTTTCCAGTTCCTTTTTTTGTGTATGCTTTTTTTAATCCTTTTTACACCTCACTACTTGGCTATACGTTAAACTAATGTGTGAGTGTGGTGGGAGGTGTATTTATAGGCATTTTGAGGTTTGGGAAACTTTGCCCCCTCTAGGTAGGAATGTATATCCCATACGTCACTAGGTCATGGACTCTTGTCATTAAGAAAGAAATTAATTTATCAGCTAAGTTCTTACATAAATGATGTTATCTGCTAAAACGCCATGATAAATCAGTGTCCAGGTCTAGACAAAATTGAATGGCTTGTTCTTGTAAGAAAATATTAGATCTCAGTTTCAATTGATGGATTTCACTAATAAAACTAATCTCATAAATGTTATAAATGTGGAAACCAATAAAAAGTAATATTTTGTTTAAAAGTATAAAAGTACTTTTTGAAAAGCAAAGCAGTACATTTCAAATATTATCAGAAGCATTTAAAGGGACAGTAAAGTAAAATTAATCTTAAATGGTTTCCCATTTACTTCTGTTATCCATTTTGCTTAGATCTCTTATTATGTTTTGTTAAAGGGACATTCTACTCCAAAATTGTTATTGTTTAAAAAGATGGATAATCTCTTTATTTTTTATTACCCATTCCCCAGTTTTGCATATCCAACACTGTTATATTAATACACATTTTACCTCTGTGATTACCTTGTATCCAAGCCTCTGCAGACTGCAACTTTATCTCAGTGCTATTTACAAACTTGCGTTTTAGCTAATTAGTGCTAAAGCACAAGGTTATCTACATTGCACACATGAACTAACACTGTCTAGCTGTGAAAAGCTATAAAAATGCCCTTAGATAAAGGTGGCCTGCAGGGGCTTAGAAGCAGGCAGAAATTTGGACGTTGAAAGGTTATAGAGTATATTAATATAACAATGTTAGTTGTGCAAAGATGGGGAATGGGTAGTAAAGGCATTATCTATCTTTAAACAATAGAACTGTCCCTTTAAAGAGTAATCCTAGGTGAGTTCAGAAGCGTCTGGCAGCAGTTTTTGCAACAATATTTATGTTATACACACTCGCAAACACTGCTGCCATAGAATGGTAAAGAGACGTGCACGCTCCTAAGGTCCTATTAGCTCACCTAAGTTTACTCTTGAACAAAAGATACTGAGAGAATAAAGCATATTTAATAACAGGCTCCAATTAATAGCAGAACTAGACATGTGCACAGAGAAAAAAAAATCTATTCAGACAAATTGTTCATCACAAGAAAAAAGTATTTTATTTAATTCGATATTCACTCATGGGGCCAATTTATTAAATGCGGGCGGACATGATTCGCTGTAGCGAATCATGTCTGCCCGGCATCGCTAAATGTCGACAGCATATGCTGTCGGCATTTAACACTGCACAAGCATTTCTTGTGAAATGCTTGTGCAATGCCGCCCCCTGCACATTCGCAGCCAACCGGCCGCTAGCAGGGGGTGTCAGTCATCCCAATCGGATCGGGATGATTGCAGTCTGCTACACAAGTTAAGGAGCAGCGGTCTTATGTGAGAATGATACAGTTTCATACAAGTGATCTGTGCACCCAGTAAAACAATTGTCCCCCATGCATCCAGATAGTATTAACTCTTTCATCACAGTATACTCTGATCAAGCATTCACACACCTACCCACACGTAATGGCAAGACCAGTTCCAATGAGTAGGGTCAGCCAAAACCATTGTGGGGCCCAAGTCAGGATGACAAAATGGGGCCCCCTGTCTTCCCACTTCAGAAAAACGCTATATTAGGGGTAAGAAGTTTAATCACATTGGCAGTTAAATATTTAACTGGCAATGTGATTGAACACCTTACCCTTAATATAGTGACAACGACGATGATCAAGATCCAGCCAGCCCGGGCAGGGAATGGACAAGGCCAAAGTGGCTGAGAAGGAGTAGCTCAGCAAACAGGGAATAAATAGTTTGTGGCTGGGCAGGGCAGACAGTAACTCATTTATCAGGCTCTACCCGGCCTCCAACAAAGGACACCACCACTCAATGCTGCCGCTGTGAAATTCCTCCCCCTTCTGAAATGTTGTGTGGGCTGGCTGGCGTCCAAGTCCTTCTCCCATGCCCTTAGTGGTCACTGGTGGGACGCAGCAGCAAAATACAACTTCTCCTCTTCCTAGCTGCTTCCTTCTAAAGCAGAACTCTTCCTATCAATGTGACTACGTTCTCTCCTTGTACACTCCCTACCCCTCATGGGAGAGGCCAATAAGCTTACAGGGTATCATTCTACCCTGCCTTCTTCTCAGAGGCTAAGTTCTCGGGCTTTTGAAGAAGGGGAAAAAAGGCACACACCCCTAATAAAAAGCGGCATAAAAAAATGGCTCTTTTTTTTTTTAAAAAAAGTGATAAATAAAAATTTGGAAACAGGTGCGTTGGGGCCCCCTGAAGCACAAGGGCCTAGGCGATTGCCTTGCTTGCCTCGCCTTAAGGCCGGCCCTGCTAATGAGATAGAGAGATTACTGTTGCCATTTATTTTGTGATTGAGAGAAGCACTCCCCTGATTTAATACCTCCCCTAAATAAACCCACATATAAACAGGCACCTTTCTTCTCCTCCCCCTTAAGTTGTAAACTCTCTGTAAATTAAAGAAATATAATTATATATTTTACATAGTCTAAATAAGCCTTGAATGCAGTCCCAGAATTATAGTGACTTTTATAAGCCACAGAACATCCAGGGCCTGATATTCAAAACCTCGCCATCCTAAACAGATAACGGCAGCACACCAGTAATTTTCCAATTATCTTGAGATTTATTCAAAACATCTTCTTCAGACAAAATATTAACTTGATGTTTTGAATAAATCTAAAGATTATTGGAAATGTACTGGTGTGCTGCCATTATCTGTTTGGGACTGAATGGCGTTTGTGCACCCTCATTATACACAGGCGCTGGAAAATAGAATTGGAGATATATTCAAAACCTTGCCACAAATATTATCTTGAGAAATGTTTATATTGCTATGTAGTGTTCGTTATGTGAAACAGACGCTCCTACATTACAATACAAAGTCTAAAAAAATCCAAAAAATTTCTCTCCATGCTGGCGAGGTTTGAATATCAGGCCTCCAGTCTCATCTGGCAATAGGCCTACAATACACAATTACCCATAGTATATCCCTATTTTATTGATTTTCTAATTCTCTTGCTATGAAAAGTGTTTGGCATTTTGCGGCTGTGTTGTCCTTGAATTTTCGATCAGACTGATAAACTATTGGTAGTTTTTCCATTATGTATTTTTTTTACAGGTAAACTAAAAAGATTGCATCATGAGTGAGGCTGACTCTGTGTTGTTGTTAGCTCTCAGTTTCCCTCAGTTCCGCCATCTCTAATCACAATACTTACTAGAGCAAGGTAAAATAATCTAATAAAGTTTTATAAGGAAGTACTAAAGCACTGCAGTGTTTATTTAGGTTCTGCATACTCTTTGGTACAGTGCCATACAGGAAATAACTATTCAACATAAATTAACTTGAGCTGGGTGTAAACTGCACTTGTAATACAAACCTGGCTTGAGAAATTACAGTACTATTTTTTAAGTGAATATTCAATCTGAACAGCTCCATAATGGACCAAATTATTTTAATATCATTATCAGCAATAGTTTGCAAATAGTGATTTAAATGTCCCACTGTGTCAGTTTAATGACATCATGCTTATGTCTATGACATCCTTTTGGGATGGAACCTTTAGGGTTGCCACTTGCCAGCTGTTCCTCATAAAAATACTGGATTAGTGACCAGCAAATAGAGGTAGGTGGGGTCACCAGAAATACTACATTAAGTTCCGCCGTAAGGCCTGTCATAGGTATTTTTCACAACTATGCAGTGATTTATTCCCTTGACTGCCAGTAACCAGTTTAAATGTAGCTCCTAGTAATACTTATAATATAATATATATATATATATATATATATATACATAGTTGAAACTGGCAACTCTGTGTAATATCATTATTATTGGGGTACACAGCACACTCAAGCACCCTCTAGAGCTGGATATGATATACAGCCAGACATATCTGCACTGCAAACAAGTAGGAACCTTTAAACATAGATGAACAATCACAGAGATATGAATTAATCAGAGAGTACAAATAAAATGCTTCAGTGTAACAGCACTTAGGGAAGTGTTTCTGGATGGGAACTGTCATCTATCAAATGCAGACTAATCAAATCTTATCTCTTTATTAATCTGCCTCATCTGAGACTTGGCTGGAACGAACATCAAGGAAATGGCTAATTGACTCTTCATTAGTGGCTTATTTATTATGCAGGAGAGGATACTGCATTGCTATGGGCATCTGCGTTTTCATTGCAGACGGTAATAGAAACAGTAAATCAACTAGGGAATTTATCCCAGTGACCTGGAAACCTTTATAGGTTATTTATGTCCCCGTATAGAAAATGTGCAGTATGGCAGTGCTGGTCTAAAATAGAAAGAAATCTCTCTCTTTTTAAAAAAAATAAACACTATTAAAATGTGTCATCAAACAGGAAGTCATGTATAATAGTATAATAATCTCTCTTAAAGGGACAGTATAATAATCTCTCTTAAAGGGACAGTATAATAATCTCTCTTAAAGGGACAGTATAATAATCTCTCTTAAAGGGACAGTATAATAATCTCACTTAAAGGGACACTTAAGTCAACATTAAACTTTCATGATGCACACTGTCACATGCACAGTCTTTTTATGTTTACACTTTTTGAGTCAGAGAGGCCCATTTATCAAGCTCCGAATGGAGCTTGTGGGCCCGTGTTTCTGGCGAGTCTTCAGACTCGCCAGAAACAGCAGTTATGAAACAGCGGTCTAAAGACCGCTGCTTCATAACCCTGTCCGCTTGCTCTGATGAGGCGGACAGAGATCGCCACAATTCAACCTGATCAAGTACGATCGGGTTGATTGACACCCCCCTGCTGGCCGCGAGTCTGCAGGGGGCGGCGTTGCACCAGCAGCTCACAAGAGCTGCTGGTGCAATGCTGAATACGGAGAGCGTAATGCTCTCCGCATTCAGCGATGTCTGTCGGACCTGATCCGCACTGTCGGAATAAGGTCCGACAGACATTTGATAAATAGGCCTCATTGACTCATAGTGAGCATGCGCAAGAATTCACAGAATATATATATATATGCATTTGTGATTGGCTGATGGCTGTCACATGATACAGGAGGAGTGGAAATAGACATAACTATTTAAATTTCAGACTAAGTGCTATTGCATTGTCTTTTTATCATGCATTTGTTGATTATGCAAATCTACTGGATTTACTGGTCCTTTAAGTCGCTAAAACACAGCGCTAGAGCAACAGACACGTTATCTATTCCATAGTATGCATTAAACACTGAATAGCAAACTGATGATTCAGAAGACATTGAGGCACAATCTGATTATTCAAAAGGCAAAGTAGGCAGCTACATAAGTGTTGCAAAACTGCTGCCAAATAGAGCTGCAGACACGTGCACACGCTTAAGCTTACTTTACTGCTTTTCAACAAAGGATATCAAGAAAATAAATACAATTTGATAACAGAAGTAAATTGGAAAGTTGTTTAAAATTGTATGTTGTATCTGAATTATGAAAGAAAAAAAAAGGGTTTTATGTCCCTTTAAAGCATGGGACCCTGTCACCCCCACCCAGTCCTCCCAGACACACCCATGCTAGTGACCCCACCAACCCGATGTGGCCCCATCCATGGTCAGTCTGTGACCCTCCTAAAATGGCCCTGCCTAGAAGGTGTCAGTTGGTCACAAGCTTTTTAACCTCCTGAATCCACAAATGTCTTTCAATATGATTCTGAACTCCACTGTGCCTTTTTGCTTTTATCTTGGATGTTTTTAAATCTAGATATAAATAACATTGGGATTTTATACTGCTTTACGGTGTATACTGGGATAGGTTGTAAAATCTCTTGAGAAGCTTTTGTCCACTAGGATATACCCATCTAGCTTGTTAATTTATGCAACTTTACAAAGGACATATTTTGGCCTAGGCCTACTAGGCCTGTGCCTAGGGCAGCAGAATTTAGTGGTCAGCACATTTTAATTGGTACTATGCTATAATATTGCCTTCTTGTCCATATGTCCTGCAAATGGTTATTCATTTTATTTAAAATCAATTATCTCTGGTTGTCTAATGACCCCTTCACATATCCTTGGCCTTCAGTAGTGAAAAATGTATTAAGCAATGAGGATACACTTGTTGGGAGTAGGGGGTTAAGGATGCAGATGTCCCAGTGCCTAGGGCAGCACAAAAGATAAATACGCCACTGACCTTTACAATCCATTTTCTTACTCTTGGTCTGATGCAAATCCAATTGCACCGTAAAGGCAGAGGGCAAATTGGAGGAGTTATAACCGTGTCTTAATTAATCAGAACAAAACAAGCACCTTTCAATACAGTTTCATTATTTATTTTGCCTGCTTTTTCTGTAATTTATCTCTGTAAATTTAATTAGTCAAAAAAAAGAAAGTAGCATTCCCAAAGCACTCAAAAAAGAACTAATAATTACTAGATTTATAAGGTCTCACCCCACAATTAGAGAGGAAGAAGTTCTTAAAACTTAACTTTTAATGAAAAAATGAGAGGAATAAAATTAATATTCACACATTAAAAACATCACTAAAATAAAACATAGGCATGTGCGGTCAAATAGAAAATTATTATCCTGATAGTAATTATTTAACAATCATCTGACATCAGTCAAGTACAAGATGGGTAACTATCCCCATTGACCTGTGTTAGACGAAACAAAAAGATCCATAACTATGGTTACCTGTGACTCATAATCCTCCCAATGGAGTATAATGGGGTGGCGATCTGCTAAGCTCACGTGTAACTACCAGTGCAATTATTTAAAAAGACTGGGTGTTCCCGTACTAGTCGGAATAAAAAAACATCACAATATAAGACATGTGCGGCGCTGAAAAATTTGTTTCATTTCGTTTTCAACCAGTTAAAAAAAAAAAATTGTTTCAGCAAATTAGTTACGTTCCGTTAAATCGGTTTCAGATCAGTTCGTTTTTTCGGATCTGTTAGTTTTTTCAGATTCATTCGTTTTTTTCGGATCCATTCTTATTTGATATTCATTATTCTATTCTGAACTAAGTTGTAGAATAATGCATATGAATAAAAAATGGATACAAAAAAAACGAAAGGTGAATGCTGAAACAAAATTATGTAAAACCGCTGCTGCCACCTACGCCTCCACTAAATAAAGCTATTAACCCCTAAAGCGCCGTCCCCCCACATCGCTAAACACTACCTAAAGCTATTAAGACCTAAACCGCAGCCCCCCACATCGCCAACACTACCTAAACCTATTAACCCCTAAACCGACGTTCCCAAACATTTCGGAATGGCGGTTTAGGGGTTAATAGGTTTAGTTAGTTTTGGCGATGTCGGGGAATAGTGGTTTAGGGGTTAATAGCTTTATTTAACTATTTAAACTTAGTGTCGGCGATGTGCGGTTTACATTAGGAACAATGAAAAATTCAGAATATGAATAATGGATCTGAAAATTTGGAAACTAATTTATTCATTTTCAGAATTTTTTGGTGTGTGCTGATTCAGAAATTCAGATACTTCTGAAGCTCTGAATTTGCCAAAATTCGTCCGAAAAATGAATTTGGCCGAAACAAAACGCACAGGCCTCAGGATACTAATTTTCTATATGACCGCACATGCCTATGTTTTATTTTTCGTCTATTTAGTGATGTTTTTAATGTGTGCATATTGATTTTATATCTCTCCTTTCTTCATTAAAAGTTCAGTTTTAAAAACTTCTTCCTCTCTAGTTGTGGGGTGATTTATAAATCTAGTAATTATTGGTTCTTTTTTGAGTGCTTTGTGGATGCTACTTTCTTTCTTTTGACTAATTAATTTCACATTTTTATCCAGCACCACCTGAGGCATAAGGCATTACCCCTCCCCCTGAGGGATATACTTATTGTATTCACTACTCTAACATTTCATTATACCTCTGTAAACTTGTTTGCACTAATACCAGAGAGGCTGAAGTGCATCCTACAGATATCACCCTGTAATGTGCTACACAGTGATTGCTTGATTAGACTGAGTATAAAGGGGCATTCAACAATAAATAAATGCTACACATAATTATGTTTTCAAAGCAAACTTTAGTGATATTATTTGATTAAATATTGAAGAAATAAGTGCCACCATATTGTAACCTAGGTTTACCTACTTTAAAGGGACATTGTAGTGTGATTTTTTTCTCTCCTTAAGGTATTCCTAATGATCCAATTTACAAGCTGAAGTGTGTTAAATTAAGCTCTGCCTATTTCATAGGGTTGTGGTTAAATTTAGCAGGGGTAGCTATTTCATATACAAAAACGTACCTAAAGAAAACATTTCTCATACATTTTATACAAATGGTATAACAAGTCATTATAGAAACATTAATTTTAGAGTAATTCTCATAACTGGAAATGCACACTTCTAAATGTTAACCCTCCTACAAATTTGTATCTAATTGACCTCAACAAAGGTTTATAGATAACTGCAAAATAATGAACATGGTTAGTCTTGTCTACTGCAGTACCAGCCCTGATTGGTTCATCCAAATATAAGACCAGTTGTGGGTGAGGTTTGGCTATTGAGAAACCATTGCAGTAAACAAGGGCCTTGTTTCTATTGCTGTAATAAACTGTGTAATCTTATGGTAACATAAAACATTTATATAGACTTTTCTATCTGTTTACACAGCAATGGAAACTATGCCAAGGTCTTATTTTAGTTTAAAAATGTTTAAACTTGGCTGATTATTCCATAGAAAGACAACAGACTTGTCTTGTAACTTCAAGGAGTTTAATTCTGTTTAAGCAGGCATGTTTTAGAGAGCCTAACAGTAATGGTATTACAGAGCTAAAGTTGGGAATTAAGAATGAGGTTTAGTTATCAATTCCTAGTTACACCTCTATAACAATTTAGTACAAAATGTGTTTAAAAGACCATTAAATGCAGTATAATTGCATAACCAACAAATGCATACTAAAGAGACAATGCAATAGCACTTAGTCTAAATTTTAAATGAGTAGTAGATTATTATTTTTTCTGACCAATTTCAAAGTTAGTTAAATTTGCCCTCCCCCTGTATCAGGTGGCAGCAATCAGCCAATCAAAAAATTCATATACATATATTTTGTGAATTCTTGCACATGCTCAGTAGGAGCTGGTGCCTCAGAAAGTGTGCATATAAAAAGGTTGTGCGCATTTGGATGAAGGAAGTGAATTGAAACATTGTGTAAAATTGTGTGCTCTATCTGAATCATGAAAGTTTAATTTTGACTTTAGTGTTCCTTTAAAACAAAAGTAATAGGGTTGAAGCTACCAGCATTGTCTATTTTGACCTTTTTAGTCAAATGTAGTTAAAGGGACAGTCTAGGCCAAAATAAACTTTCATGATTCAGATAGAGCATGTAATTTTAAACAATTTTCCAATTTACTTTTATCACAAATTTTGCTTTGTTCTCTTGGTATTCTTAGTTGAAAGCTTAACCTAGGAGGTTCATATGCTAATTTCTTAGACCTTGAAGCCCACCTCTTTCAGATTGCATTTTAACAGTTTTTCACCACTAGAGGGTGTTAGTTCACGTATTTCATATAGATAACACTGTGCTTGTGCACGAGAAGTTATCTGGGAGCAGGCACTGATTGGCTAGACTGCAAGTCTGTCAAAAGAACTGAAAAAGGGGCAGTTTGCAGAGGCTTAGATACAAGATAATCACAGAGGTTAAAAAGGTATTATTATAACTGTGTTGGTTATGCAAAACTGGGAAATGGGTAATAAAGGGATTATCTATCTTTTAAAACAATAACAATTCTGGTGTAGACTGTCCCTTTAAGGTTTGAGTCAATCTAATAGGATCTGCTTTCTGAACACACAGTGCACAAATAAAACTTAATTTTCTTTTTATTGAATTCTTTGGCATTTAATTTTTGAGAGTTACAGTGAACATATAAAAGGCAATTACATGCAGAAGAACTGCTTTACATAAATTCTGCAAACAAGTTGCCTAATTTGCAAGATTTATGTGATGTGGAGACTATTAGATTTACATGATGTCTCATTTATTAGAATATTATAACAAGCTCAGTGGATATAGGATAGTTAGGCAAAATTAAACAACAAATGAGCTGCCAAGTCACACTGTGACAGTGACACATTATTTGAGACCTGTTCTCCAGATTACACTATGGATCAGTAAAATCACACTATGGCATTAAAAAATCAGATTGTGCACGTCTTAAATTGATAGTTGATCATTCCAAGAACACAATGGATAGTGTAAAACTACCCAATAAGTACATAATGCTAATATAAATATTACTGCTGAGAATGATTCCCCCCCCTCCCCGTAATCAGCTCCTGCCAGTTCCTGCCAACTGCCCTGGTACCATTTTGCTGAACTGTACCCCCCAACTGTTCTGATTTGTGTGGGGCAGTTCTGGTTTCTAAGCTCTATCCTGCTGAGACAACATATGCCCTGACATGTTTTAAGGGACTATATTATCCAAAACCATAGACCACCCAGATATGCTCACCGACCATCCAGATACACCACTGACCGCCAGACCTGTACACAATCCCAGCAACTACCTGTCACCTCGCCCTTTCTATGCAACCAACCATAACTGTTGGGCGATATGGTACCACCCACTTGTCAAAAACTTGCACAAAGGGAGAGGAGTCAGCTTGAAGGGGCTAATTAGAAAGTAAACAAAATTTGCTTTTACAAATCATTCAGAATAGCAAGATGCTTATCAGATAGTTTTAAAATCACTTTGTGCTTAGAAAGTTTACTATCACTTTAAACACTATATGGCAGCAGTGTTTGCAACAATATTATACATATATTATTCAAGATACATGCTTGCTCCTGAGCCTCAGTATTTATAAACTCCCCTTCAGATCCCTTCTGTGTAGCCTAGATTTCATATCGGTGGCACTCATAATAAGAGTGTATTTAGTGTTTAATGTCCCTTTAAGGGGTATCAAACCTTTGTAAATGAGGGGCCACAAGGTTTACAAAATATTGATGCACATACAAAATTGAACCCTAGTTTTAAAGAAGGGGAGCATCTTCAATAACTAGTTGCTTGGATAAGTCATAGGAGGAGTTGTATGTGCTGCAAGTGTGTGCTTGCTCTATACATGAATAACTTGACATAAAGACCCAGTAAAGGATACAAACATCTCTATGGATCAGACACAGCATGTGTTGTAGTGTGGGTTATACAACTACTAGAGGGTGCCCCAGGGCAACTGTGACAAAAGCTTTTTAAACATTCACCATCATAGCATTCTTGAACCTAACAAATAAATAAATAAATCACAATGCTACATTTTAAAAGCACAGGGGATCTGTACACAGGCCTGCAAAAAAAGTGTTAGTGTCTAATGTAAGCCTAACACAGATACTTATGAATATGTCTGAA
Organism: Bombina bombina; assembly: GCF_027579735.1. Taxonomy (NCBI): domain Eukaryota; kingdom Metazoa; phylum Chordata; class Amphibia; order Anura; family Bombinatoridae; genus Bombina; species Bombina bombina. The sequence continues at coordinate 1,489,496,523 of NC_069499.1, read as the reverse complement.
TATATGAACATGACATTATTACTAACAATCACCTAGTTTTGCGTTCGTGTTTTCAGTGGCCATTTCAGTGTTAAAACCGTAACACAAGCATTACGAGTCTTGTCGGTATAGCTATACCGCAAGCATTTTAGCCTGTAACGCAACGTCAATCCCGCACTCAAAAAAATTAAGTTTTTGCATAGGATTTCCATAGCGCTGCCATTATAAGTTTTTGAGGCTAAAAAGCTTGCGTTACAGCCTATACCGACACGATCCGTAGTTATGAGTTTTGCGCCACAAAACTGTTACACAAAACTCATAACTAAAGTGTTAAAAAGTACACTAACACCCATAAACTACCTACTAACCCCTAAACCGAGGCCCTCCCACATCGCAAATACTATATTAAAGTTATTAACCCCTAATCTGCCTCTCCCAACATCGCCGCCACTAATAACATTTATTAACCCCTAATCTGCCACTCTCGACACCGTCACCACTATAATAAAGTTATGAACCCCTATTCCACCGCACCCCAACATCACCCACACTATAAAAAAGATATTAACCCCTATTCCGCTGCTCCCCGACATCACCGCCACTAAATAAAGTTATTAACCCCTAAACCTCTGGCCTCCCACATCACTGCCACTAAATAAACCTATTAACCCCTAAACCGCCATCTCCCGATCGCAAATACTATATTAAAGTTATTAACCCCTAATCTGCTGCTCCCGACATCGCCGCCACTAATAACATTTATTAACCCCTAATCTGCCACTCCCGACATCGTCACCAGTATAATAAAGTTATGTACCCCTATTCCCCCGCACCCCAACATCGCCCGCACTATAATAAAGATATTAATCCCATTCAGCTGCTCCCCGACATCACCGCCACTAAATAAAGTTATTAACCCCTAAACCTCTGGCCTCCCACATCACTGCCACTAAATTAAACTATTAACCCCTAAACCTAACAACCCCCTAACTTTATATTAAAATTACAAGATCCCTATCTTAAAATAAATAAAAAAACCTAAGTTTAAACTATATATTAAACTAACATTACTATTATACGGCGACCGTATGAAGAAGATGCTCCACGCCGGATGTCTTCAGGATGGACCTGCTCCGTGATAAAGATAGAAGATGCCGCCGGGATGAAGATAGAAGATGCTGCTTGGATGAAGATAGTAGACGACGCCTGGATGGATGAAGTCCTCGCCGCCTGGATGAAGACTTCATTAATTTAGTTCTTTTGCAATGTGGGGGCTGGAGGTTTAGGGGTTAATAGGTTTATTTAGTGGCAGTGATGTGGGAGGCCAGGGGTTTAGGGGTTAATAACTTGTGGCGGCGATGTCGGGGAGCGGTGGAATAGGGGTTAATATCTTTATTATAGTGTTGTCACTGTTGGGGTGTGGGGGAATAGGGGTTAATAACTTTATTATAGTGGCAGCGATATCGGGAGCAGCAGATTAGGGGTTAATACATTTATTTTGTGGCGACTATGTCGGGAGCGGCAGATTAGGGGTCAATAACATTATGTAGGTGTCGGCGATGTCGGTGGTGGCAGATTAGGAGTGTTTAGACGTGGGGTTTATGTTAGGGTGTTTAAACTTAACTTTTTTCCCCCATAGACATCAATGGGGCTGCGTTACGGAACTTTTCATTCCGTGATTTGCAGGTGTTAGGTTTTTTTTTAACACTTTCTCCCCATTGATGTCTATGGGGAAAGCGTGCACGAGCACATCAATGTAGCGCTTGGATTTTGTGCAGTATGGAGCTCATCGCCACCATATCGCACGCACAAGGCGGCTTTTCAAAAACTTGTAATGGCAGCACTATGGAGGGTGAAATAACGCAACTTTTGTTGCGTTCATTTCGCACCCTCTATAGCGCAAATCTTGTAATATAGGTGTATGTTATTTTGTGTAAATCCGTAAAACAAACCTGGATATAATGAAACATGCAGCATTAACCCCCACAAAGGGCTTAAAGACATAATTGTGTACTGCTCTCAAAGGCAACTTTGCCTATGTATTTAACCAATTTGCACAGGGTCAGTAATGCAAAATGATATTCTCTAACAAACTAGAGCATGCATTTACTGCTTTAAACGCATTGGAGAAAAACCTTATAGTCCCTTTATCAGGTTAGATTACTTTGCCTATAATGGTCCTGTTACATGAAAGTTTAGAGATAGTTCCTGGGAAACATGAATGCAAAGAGACTGCAGGATTATGGACACTGTTCTGTTATAAAATGAAAAAAACCTTCATATATGAAAAACACAGACACTTTAACACTGCAGTTGTATTGCCTTGTTGGCGACAAAGTATTTTTTACTAGTACAATGTTGCCACCTATTGGACTCTTGTAATATTGCAACTAAACTTGTAACTAAACCACCTTGGCCAGCTTACAATTCCCCTAAAAAGAAATATGTAAAAAGTATTATTTAGAACTTGTATATTGTACATTTTCTAGTAATTATTTTCTTTCATTAATCTAAAAATAGCATGTCCCTTTCCACCAACAGAACTGGGGGAGGTGTCCTTATCAGCCAATGAGCATAAATTGGAACTGCATTAATTTCAATTTCAATTTACTAAGCATTTGCTTAAAGGGACACTGTACCCAAAATGTTTCTTTCGTGATTCAGATTGAGCATGAAATTTTAAGCAACTTTGTAATTTACTCCTATTATCAAATTTTCTTCGTTCTCTTGCTATCATTATTTGAAAAAGAAAGCATCTAAGCTTTTTTTTTGGTTTCAGTACTCTGGACAGCACTTTTTTATTGGTGGATGAATTTATCCACCAATCAGCAAGGACAACCCAGGTTGTTCACCAAAAATGGGCCGGCATCTAAACTTACATTCTTGCATTTCAAATAAAGATACCAAGAGAATGAAGAAAATTTGATATTAGGAGTAAATTAGAAAGTTGTTTAAAATGTCATGCTCAATCAGAATCAGGAAAGACATGTTTTGGTTACAGTGTCCCTTTAATATTATTTTTCAGGAAGAATAATATTTCTAGTGTACATTTTCACATGCATGATACAAAATCTTTAAATAAAATATCCCTTTAATAAACCAATTTAGCTACTACTTTCATGTAAACGTTTTTTATTAAAGTAATATTAGATGAGACAAGTAAAATGCTCTCTTTCCTGGGATTTTCTTTAGCCCCAATTTACTTCCTGTTTTGCTAATCACATACATTAATATGAAGCTTTTTTGTGTGAGATTCCCTGATAATGCCTAACACTCTACAGTTAGTTAAGAGGGTGTTTTTAATTAAATTGTACGTACATAAATAACATTTTGTGCCTGAAACAATGATCATACGCTTTATGGTATCAATTTCGATTTCCAACAAAGGCCTGAAAACTGCCTTAGTGCCTTAATTTGTGTGTCCGAAGACGTTGCAGAAAGTTCAGCTACAGACAACAAATATAATATGCAAATTGGCTATGTCTTCTTTTAATTTATATTTGAATTTTAGTGTTTATTTAACATAATCAGCTAATCTATTACTCAGTATTTTTTATAATGAAATGATCCAGCATAATTTAAAATCTAAGGGCAAGATTACATATGCCGCCTCGCCTGCGCAAGCTGGCGCCGCCGATTTTTACGCGGTTTTGGTATCACATATACGGCGCCACATATAAATATGGCACGTAAATTTCACCCGTTGCCCGCAATTTTTATTCCCATAAGCTAACATAGAACTGTGTCGCAAATCGGTATCACATATTCAGCGCAAGGACTTATGCGGCAGAAATGGAGAAATTTTACATTTTCAACTCGCCACACATAGGCAGGTGCAGCAAGCCTAGCGCTGAAAATGTGAGCACCGAAACTCCGGTAACTGCCTGAAAATATTAACTAAAACCTAATGAATGCGCAATATCTATCTACCTGTCAACCGCCAACCCACACCGCAATAAACCTAATAAATATATTAACACCTAATCCGCCATTAACCCACATCGCAATAAACCTAATGTATTAACCCCTAATCCGCCATTAACCCACATCGCAATAAACCTAATAAAACTATTGACCCCTAATCTGCCATTAACCCACAACGCAATAAACCTTATAAAACTAATAACCCCTAATCCACCATTAACAGAACGCAATAAACCTAATAAAACTATTAACCCCTAATCTGCCAAACCCACACAACACAATAATCCTAATAAATCTATTAACCCCTAATCCGCCAACCCCCACAATGCAAATAACTAATTAAATTACTAAGCCCCCTAACATAACAACCCCTAAATTAACCCCAATTACCTAAATTAAAAAATACTAAATTACAATTAAAATAAAAAAGCTAACATTACTTAAAAACAAAAAAAAAACCTAAAATATTAATCTAAGATTACAAAAAATAAAAAAGTCTAACATTACATAAAATAATAAACCAAATTATCAAAAATAAAAAAATTAAACCAAATCCCTATGAAAATAAAAAAGCCCCCCAAAATAAAAACACCCCCTAATCTAATACTAACTACCAATAGCCCTTAAAAGGGCCTTTTGTAGGGCATTTCCCTAAGTTAAACAGCTCTTCTACCTTAAAAAATACTAAGTCCCCCCTCTAACAGTTAAACCCACCACCCAACAAACCCCCCAAAATAAAAAACCTAACAATAAAAAAATCCTGAACTACCCATTGCCTTTTAAAGGGCATTCAGCTCATTTAATGCCCTTAAAAGGGCATTCAGCTCTTTTAAGAGTGCCCAATAAATCCCTAATCTTAAAAAAAAAAAAAGCCTAAGTCTAACCCTTAAATAGGTACTCAGCATTCCTGAAGTCCGGTGGAGAAGGTCCTGTTCCAGGCGGCGGTGAAGTCTTCTTCAAAGCGGCCGACATCTTCTTCCAAGCGGGGACCACTTCCTTTTTCATCCAGGACCAAGTCGACATGGAACAGAGATGAGCGCGTAGCAGGACCCGCGACCGCGGAGCTATGGAACGTGGAGGATCCTCTTTGTATGATCGCCGCCGTACACTGAATAGTGAATTCAAGGTACGCATTTAAATATGGCGTCCCTTGCATTCCTATTGGCTGATTTGATTCTTCAAATTCAAATCAGCCAATAGGATGAGAGCTACTGAAATCCTATTGGCTGTTCAAATCAGTGGTCCCCGCTTGGAAGAAGATGTCAGCCGCTTGGAAGAAGACTTTCCCTCCTGGAACAGGACCTTCTCCGCCGGACTTCAGGAACGGTGAGTACCTATTTGGGGGTTAAAGTTAGGATTTTTTTTTTTTTTAGATTAGGGTTTTAATGGGCAATCGTAAAAGAGCTGAATGCCCTTTAAGGGCAGTAAAAGAGCTGAATGCCCATACAAATGCCCCTTTAGGGGCAATGAGTAGTTTGGGTTTTTTTAGTGTTAGGTTTATTTTTTAGGGGGGTTTGGTGGGTGGTGGGTTTTACTGTTAAATGCAAAAGAGCTGTTTAATTTAGGGCAATGCCCTACAAAAGCCCTTTTAAGGACTATTGGTAGTTTAGCATTAGATTAGGGGGTGTTTTATTTGGGGGGGCTTTTTTATTTTCATAGGGATTAGTTTTATTTTTTATTTTGGATAATTTTATTTATTATTTTCTGTAATGTTAGACTTTTTTATTTTTGGTAATTTTAGATTAATTTATTTTAATTTAATTTTAGGTTTATTTTTCTAAGTACTGTTAGGATTTTTTTATTTTAATTATAATTTAGTATTTTATTATTTTATATAATTTGGGGTTAACTTAGTGGGTGTTAGGTTAGGGGGCTTAGTAATTAAATTAGTTACTTGCGTTGTGGGGGTTTGGCGGATTAGGGGTTAATAGGTTAATTAGGGTACTTGCGTTGTGGGGTTTTGGCAGATTAGGGGTTAATAGTTTTATTAGGATTATTGCGTTGTGAGGGTTTGGCGGATTAGGGGTTAATAGATTTGTAATGTTTGTTGCAATGTGGGTAAATGGCGGATTAGGGGTTAATAGTTTAATTAGGCATATTGCGTTGTGGGGGGTTGTCGGTTGAGAAGTTAATACATTTTTAATTAGTTGCGATATGGGGCGATTGCGGATATAGGGCTTTTATATGTCGGGTTTATTTTTGGGAGGCGGGTTAGACTTTTACGGGAGATTTGATTTTTTTATTTTTTTTTCTTAGGCGCCGGCAGTTTCTAAAGTGCCGTTAGTCACTGGCGACTCCAGAAATGTGTATTTACGCACATTTCTGGACATCGCTAGTTTATCCGACTTACGTCACTTTATGAACTGCCTGCGCCGTATATGTGATACCCCGATGTGCGAGGTGAAAGTACAGGCGGCGCAGGTTTCAGCTTGCGCCGCATATGTAATCTCGCCCACAATATTTTATCTGTAAATATTAAGCTAATAACATCTTTTATTCTATTTACATAGAATTTGATGGTAGATATGAACCAAAATGTCAAGTCTACCCATATTACATGTTACTTTTTCCTTAGGATAGACTTATGCATGTCCCAGGCATTTTTGAATTCCTTTACAGAAGTTCATTCCATGAATCCACCACCCTTTCTATAAAAATGCTTCCTCAGATTTCTCCTGAATCTGCTACCCTCTAACTTTAGATTGTGACCCCTTGTTTTGGCATTTGACTTTTTTTGTGAAAAATGCTTTCAGCTTCTATTTTATTAAATCCCTTTATATAATTGAAGGTTTCTATCATGTCACCTCTTTCCCTTTTATCCTCTAAACTATACATATTTAGATCATAGAGTCTTTCTTTGTACGTTTTATATTTTAGACCATGTACCATTTTTGTAGCCCTCTTTTGGACAGCTTCTCGTTTATTTTTATCTTTCTGAAGATATAGGGGTAGATTTATCATAGTGCGAGCGGACATAATACGATGTAGAGTATCAGGTCCGCTGCACATCGATAAATGCCGACAGCATAAGCTGTAGGCATTTAACATTGCACCAGCAGTTCTTGTGAACTGCTTGTGCAATGCCGCCCCCTGCACATTCGCGGACAATCGGCCACTACAGGGGGTGTCAATCAACCCAATCATATTTGATAGCATTGATTTCTGTCCGCGGCCTCAGAGCAGACGGACAAGTTATGAAGCAGCGGTCTTTAACTTCTGTTTCCAGCGATCCTCATGGCTCGTGCAGAAACAGGGACATTAAGCGCCATACAGAGCTTGATAAATCGGCCCCATGGTCTCCAGAACTGTACACAGTACAGTTCCAGATTTGGCCTAACTAATGATCTGTAAATTGGCATGATTAAGAACCTTGCAATTTCTGCTACTAATACCTCTCCCAATGCAACCAAGTATTTGATTGGCCTTACTGACTGCACTGCTGCATTGTCTACCAAATTTTAAATCATCTGGAATAATAATTCCAAAGTCTCTGTCTTCTTTAATTACAGTCAGTATTGTACCACTGAGACTATAATTGGCCTTTGGGTTTTTGAATCTTAAACTGGATATTAAAATATAATACTTCTACTAATTCTACTACTACTAATAAAATGTGGTTTGAACTTTTAAGTTTTTAGAAAATATACTAGACATAGAGAAACTTAGTTTTGTAAGGTAATTTAATGATTTTAATAACATTTTAGTTAAATATGATAAATGTAAACGTGTTGCAACTTAATGAGAGATCATAAAGAATATCTGTTTAGTTTGATTTCTTTTTTAATTTCATATTTTTACTTTATTGATCCACAGTGCAGAACAGGCCTGCAAAATATTGTATCCCATTGTCTTATAGTGTCACCTGTCACCTGTCAGTCACACAAACACTCACAATTTTACAAGAGTGGTTTTCTACAAAACTTTGCAATTGAGGTTATAAAAACTCATTATTTTCTACTTTTCTTGTCAATATCAACATCCACCAAATCCCAGCACAGCTCAGAAAGTCACAAATAACAAATATATGTTACCCAAGATGCAACATTCAAGAACATATAACTTTATAACTTATCACAGACAACTCTGCAGGGTTTGCAACATTGTATAACAAAGCTACTGCCATAGAGCACTAAAGACACGTGCACACTCCTGAGCTCTCATGAGCCTACCTAGTTTTACTCTTCAATAAAAGATATCAAGAGAACAAAGCAAATTTGATAACAAAAGAAAATTGGAAAGTTGTCTAAAATTGCATGCTCTATCCGAATCATGAAAGTTTAACTTTGACTTTACTGTCCCTTTAAAATATTTGTTTTCATCATGATGAGGAAAGATCAGAGCCAATTGTCCCAACGACTAATAAGTCACCACTGCCCTTGAGATTTCTGGTCACATAATGATGATGTCACTAGCCACCCGCCCTCGTGTACTTGAGAGAAAAGATGGGAACTTCAAGGGACATGGAACACAATTCCCCCCCATGATTCCGATAGGGCATATGATTTTAAAGAACTTTCCAGTTTACGTCTATTATTAATTTTGTTTAATTCTCTTAGTATCCTTTGTTGAAGGAGCAGCAATGCACCCATTAGGCGAGACAGTCACAAGAGGCATATGTGCATATATATGCAGCTGCCAGCAGCTAGCTCCCAGTAGTGCTTTGCTGCTCCTAAGCCTACCTAGGTATGTTTTCAAACAAAGCAAATTAGATAATAGAAATAAATTGTAAGTTTTCCAGTTCTAAGAATCGGAAGTGCAATCTGCAAATGTCACAGTTCACAAGCCTAACCCTGCCACTTATCTGTCTCTAATGGACTTCAGCTGCAATGATAAGATATACATTGCTAAACAATTGATATTTTGCTACCAAAATGACTGTGGCTATTTGTGTCTACTCCAGTAACAAGTCTGGATTGGTTGTTTCATATAAGGTGGGTGGAGTTTTGCTACTGAAAAACAAGTGCAGCAAGGAAGATGTTAATCTATTTAAAAATGCTCACACTCACCTAATATGTTAATTTATTGGGCTACTGCAGTAAAATATTATAATTGCAAGGTATTTAAGTTAACCGTCTTTTGTCCATAAGAGAAAAACTGTGGGGTAGATTCACTAACAGTCATCTCAAGCTTTCTAAATATCTCCAGTTTCTATGTTATTTTATGGAGACTATTCACTAAAGTTTATGCACCAAAGAATAAATGAACTAGAGAGGCTAGAGAGGGTCATTGGTGAATATTTCCTGAGTTCTGGGGATGACAGTGGGGTGGATTCAGTCTCTGGATCTTTTTTTAAACATGGTACAAATACATTAAAGTTCACAAATCTGTGTATTATCTTTTCAAATGAGCACAATATAATAAAATAGGTAAGTTTGGAGAGATTGAAGAGGCTGTTAGAGAATCTAGACCTCCATGGCATGTTCCTTTCTAAAAGAGTAGTAAGACTGGGGTTGCATAGATCTGACCTAAGAAGTTACTAACGAGTATTTACTACAGTGACTGTTCATAAATATTAACCAAGTTTCAAAAATGCAACAGTACAGGTAGTGATGTCAGTGCTGCAGTGTAGGAACACTACAAAGCCTACTGCAAGGTCTGAACTTCTCCTGAATGTTAAGTGATCTGGATTCTAAGAATAAAAACACTATGGCATTATAACAACCACTCTGTCAGCCAGTTATTCACACCAGTGGCCCAGCCCCCCCCCCCCACACACACACCTGTAACATATAATATAAGGACCCCTGGCCCTGTAATCTCTCTCTTTGTTACATACAACATACTGCATCAGACCACCGGCCCTGCAGCCCCTCTGTCTGTCACTTGACACATAAAACCCATGGCCCTGCAGCCCCTCTGTCGGCTACATCAAACCCTGGCCCTGCTGCTTCTCTGTCTGCCACATATCATCTCAGACCCCTGTCTCTGCAGTCCCTTCTGCTTGCAACATATTATATCAGGACTCCTGGACCTGCAACCTCTCTCTTTCACATACAACATTCCACATCAGACCCCTGGCCCTGCACCCCCTCCCTCTGCTGCCACATCACATCCCTGGCCCTGCAGTCTCTCTGCCACATACCAACTCAGACCCCTGGCCCTGCAGCTCCTCTGTCTGTCACATACTACATCAGAACCCTGGTCCTGCAGATCCTCTGTCTGTCACATACTACATCAGACCCCTGGCCCTGCAGCTCCTCTGTCTGTCACATACTACATAAGACCCCTGGCCCTGCAGCTCCTCTGTCTGTCACATACTACATCAGACCCCTGGTCCTGCAGCTCCTCTGTCTGTCACATACTACATCAGACCCCTGGTCCTGCAGCTCCTCTATCTGTCACATACTACATCAGACCCCTGGCCCTGCAGCTCCTCTGTCTGTCACATACTACACCAGACCCCTGGTCCTGCAGCTCCTTTGTCTGAATGTCTGTCACATACTACATCAGACCCCTGGCCCTGCAGCTCCTCTGTCTGTCACATACTTCAGCAGACCCCTGGCCCTGCAGCTCCTCTGTCTGTCACATACTGCATAAGACCCCTGGCCCTGCAGCTCCTCTGTCTGTCACATACTACATCAGACCCCTAATCCTGCAGATCCTCTGTCTGTTGCATACTTCTACAGACCCCTGGCCCTGCAGCTCCTCTGTCTGTCACATACTGCATAAGACCCCTGGCCCTGCAGCTCCTCTGTCTGTCACATACTACATCAGACCCCTATTCCTGCAGATCCTTTGTCTGTTGCATACTTCATCAGACCCCTGGCCCTGCAGCTCCTCTGTCTGTCACATACTGCATAAGACCCCTGGCCCTGCAGCTCCTCTGTCTGTCACATACTACATCAGACCCCTGGTCTTGCAGATCCTCTGTCTGTTGCATACTTCATCAGACCCCTGGCCCTGCAGCTCCTCTGTCTGTCACATACTGCATAAGACCCCTGGCCCTGCAGCTCCTCTGTCTGTCACATACTGCATCAATCCCCTGGTCCTGCAGATCCTCTGTCTGTTGCATACTACATCAGACCCCTGGCCCTGCAGTTCATCTGCCTGTCACATACTGCATAAGACCCCTGGCCCTGCAGCTCCTCTGTCTGTCATATACTGCATCAAACCCCTGGTCCTGCAGATCCTCTGTCTGTTGCATACTACATCAGACCCCTGGCACTGCAGCTCCTCTGTCTGTCACATACTGCATCCAGCCCCTGGCTCTGCTTCACCTCTGTCTGTCACATACTGTATCAAACCCCTGGCTCTGCTTTCCCTCTGTCTGACACATCTCACATCAGACCACTGTTCCTGAAACTCCTCTGTCACATACTGAATGCTTCCCCTCTGTCTGGCAGATACCACATCAGATCCACTGTCCTGGAGCTCCTCTGTCTGTTATATATTGTCTCAGACCCCTGGCCCTGAAGTTCCCCTGTCTTTAAAATACCACATCAGACTCCTGGCCCTACAGCCCCTCTGCCCAATTTCTCTGTCTGCCACATTCCACTTTAATCCCTAGCCCTGCAGCCCCTCTGTCTGCCACATTCCACTTCAATCCCTAGCCCTACAGCCCCTCTGTCTGCCACATTCCACTTCAATCCCTAGCCCTACAGCCCCTCTGTCTGCCACATTCCACTTCAATCCCTAGCCCTGCAGCCCCTCTGTCTGCCACATTCCACTTCAATCCCTAGCCCTACAGCCCCTCTGTCTGCCACATTCCACTTCAATCCCTAGCCCTGCAGCCCCTCTGTCTGCCACATTCCACTTCAATCTCTAGCCCTGCAGCCCCTCTGTCTGCCACATATTACCTTAGAACTCTATCTGCCACATATAACATACCAGATCAGATGCATGGCCCTTCAGCCCTCTGTCTGTCACATACAACATTAGACCACTGACTCTATAGCCCATCTGCCTGCAAAGTACACTTCAGACCCCTGGCCCTGCAGCATATCACATACCACATCAGACCTCAATGTATTGCTTGTCATGAGTGTGACACAGCAGGTGAACCAATCAAAAGCAGCATAGACACATAGCTACCAATCACTGTAGCCACTCATAATGCAAAAGTACTTGCTGTACGACAACTATATGTTTATTTACTTTACAGGGATTATAAACACAGTTATAACCAAGCATTTATTTAGCAATCACTTGTTATGACACATAAGAGCTTTAGTGTTACATTAGGGTGATCCTTCTAGATAAGTTATCTTCAAAGATATCAACAAAATCTATAACAACTAAAATTTAGTAACATCAAAAAAAATTAAAAAAAATGCATTTCAGATCCAGAACACACTTTAACTATTATTTTAAAGGGATATAAACCCCACAAAATGTATTTTGTAATTCAGACAGATATACCATTTAAAAAATGTTTGCAATTTGCTTCGTCCCCATGTTGATCTCTGTTGAAGAGATACCTAGGTAGGCATCTGGAGCACTACATAGCAGGAAAAGGTGCTGTCATCTAGTGTATTTACAAATGGATAACATTCTTGCAAAGCTGCTGCCATATAGTGCTTCAGAAATGGTCCGGCACTTAAGCATACATCCCTGCTTTTCAGCAAAAGATACCAAGAGAACAAAGAAAATGTGATAATAGAAGTAAATTAGAAATGTGTTTAAAATTGAATGCTCTATCTGAATCATGAAAGAAAAAATTATGGTTTCATATTCCTTTATTTTTTGGGGGGTTAAGCTCTGAGTTACTCTACATGTAGCAATTCAATAAATACAATTATATAAAGTGTTACAACATTTATTATTTTACTATGATGTCCCTTAACTGGGATAATAGACACATGGAGAAAGAATGTTGGTAAAAATATAATTTAAAGGGACATTAAACTGCTGGGTACATCTACAGTAGCAGAGTTACTGCTCACCATACTCATTAAACTGCTGGGTACAACTACAGTAGCAGAGTTACTGCTCACCATACTCATTAAACTGCTGGGTACAACTACAGTAGCAGAGTTACTGCTCACCATACTATTGTTCTTCACCCTGTGCCTGCAGCTGTCAGCAAAGTTGTTCTCTTATTTTAACCCCTTACAGTTATCAGTTAGTGAAACTCTGCATCTTCACACTGAGCGCCACCATCTTGGAGCTTATATTTGTTATGTAACTTTTTAACTGAGCAAAAAAACTGCAAACATTTAACTCTCCCACTCTCTATTATGTGAGCGAGGCTGAAGTGCAGGGTACAGCTGTCTAAAAGCCGGTAACATCACAGATCTGTGAAACTGCACTGCTTCTGTAACAGAATGCAACAATATGCGAGATACAAGATGGCGGCACCCAGTATAAAACGCAGAACTTTACCAACTGGATTCTGTAATGAGTTAAAATACGAGAACAACTTTACAGAAAGCTGCAGGAACAAGAGGATAAACTATAACATGGTGAGCAGTAACGCTGCTACTGTAGTTGTACCCAGCTGTTTAATGCCTCTTTAACCCCTTTGATGTACATGACGAGCTTGTCATGCAAATTGCAGCCTGCAGGCGCATGACAAGCCCTTTTCGTCATGCAGGGGGGTTGCCGTTAAAACGCTGTTTTCAGTGACCCCAGCACTACAGGCTGAGGATCCATTGGTGGTCTAGTTGGAGGCACTCCCAGTGCCACCATTGGTGGTCTAGTTGCCGGTAACATTACCACATGTGCTCAGTGACATCACAAAGGGGCCAAGAAGATCAGTGTAGCTGCTATGGAGCTGGATGGGGGAGGTTCTTCAAACCCCTTGATCTCCATTACTATGGACCCCTCATTTGAAAGAGAATCACCTGCTCTTTCAAATGATCAGTACAAAACAGTGGATGTTTTAAAAATAAACTAAAACACATGAGAATTTGCTTTGGAATGGGATATTATATACATAATAAAAATAAATCTAGTATATCTATAGACTCCCAATAAAGTTCATTTTCAAGTACACAGGTCTCTTTCATAAAACAAATATTAATTTTGTCTGTATATTCAGGTGATCACTGAAGAGTTAACACCTTGCAAGAAAAAAGTGCATTTATTTCTGTACTGCACAATCGGCCTCTCTAGTCTATATTATAGCCCCCCAAAAGCCCATATCTGCCCATATTTCACATGTGGCTGCCCTTGATGACAATTTAGTAAGGTGATCACAGTTACAGCAGTGCTCACTGGGCTATTGTCAATATTATTTTCTAAAATCTATGCAAAAATGATACATATTATTTACAGTTTTTACTGCAGCTATCTCATATGCCATGAATTATAAATGTAATAATGATATATTGTGAATCTGCTGAAAAAAATACAATATATATTTGCGTGGGTCATCACAGAAATTTGACTTACAATAGGGTTTAAATGTAAGTAGCAAAAAGCTCAAAATTTGGCTGAGCACTGGGTATAAAAAAAGGCTTAGCAGCGAAAGGGTTAAGGAGAAAGCATATTTAATACATGACATCATCAAACAACTTTATACATTAGACCAAAGCATTTATATCAATGTTTTTTAACCCTGCTACATTTGCCCTATTAGTATTTTTTTTTTAATTTCTGTAACAAAAATAAACAAAACTGGATACATAATAGAAACATTATCTGGTAGAACCAAACCCCCAGAACTGTTACCTGATAATAATAATCCACATATTCTGTCTGGTAATGAGGTCGCTCTGTGTTGTCTACTCCCAGAACCCCTTTCAGAAGCTGGTCACAACCTTAAAAAGTAAATAAATAAACATATTCAAAAACAGAAGGCTTGGTGGATCCAAGAACACACAGTAGAATCAATAAGGGTTCAACATCTACTGAAGCTATGTTAATGTATTTACCAAAAAAGACAAACAAGAATTCTATTAGCTACACATAGATATTTATAGGAATGCTGGTGTACGTTATAAATATGTGTTTTGTCTATTCTGATTATTGTCACAGACTACATTTATAATTTCATCTATACAAACAGTGGACATACATTTCATTCTATCACACATTTAATATTTACACATAATTCACTAAAAAAACATGTTCATTATGAAGCAGAATCCAGTAAAATCCTACAAATGGAATTCTATTGCCACTCCACACACGCAGTACCATTTCTGTCCAGGTTTGTGGTGGCGCTGTTGCTCACTATATTTCTTTCCTTTGTGAAACCTTTTATTGTAATCAAACCTCCTTATTTATTGGTGGCCAGTGACAATGCTCTGCTTCCTTTATAAAACTACAGCATACTGTATGTTCTTGGGGCAAATGTGTTCTCTGTTGTTTGGATTTACTATGTTTGTCCTGTTTTGTGGCCATCTTAACCTGAACAGTTATGAGTTACACATGCTGCAGGGTGAAACATGACTAGTGCTGTCCATTTAGGTGTTATCCGAGGCACAACACATGTTCCTCCCTGCACTCTGCAGCATGTGCAATTCATAGGTTAATAAAGCTGAGGTGGCAACCCTACCTACTACTGACTGACCTAGATTACCTTATGTTTGCTAACTCTCCAATGGCGCTAATTTTGCTTGTCTCTGACACTGGACCGTCACAGCCATCTCTGCTTCTTTGCAAAGGATTCTGATCATGTTATTGTGCTCTCCTTTGGCTTTACCTATTACTGTCTTGCTAGAAATGACTCAGGTCCAAGCTTATTATTAATGTTCTTTCTTGTCCAGTTCATTTGCTTGTCAGCTTTGCTCAAGCAATTATTACCATACTAGTCCGCGGTTCCTACCCTTGCTCCTTCTCTCTCCCCCCTCTCTTTTGAGCTCTCTCTCTCTCCCCTCTTTTGCTCTCTCTCTCCCCCTCTTTTGCTCTCTCCCCCCTCTTTTGCTCTCTTTCTCCTCCTCTTTTGCTCTCTCTCCCCTCTTTTGCTCTCTCTCCCCTCTTTTGCTCTCTCTCTCTCCCCCCTCTTCTGCTCTCTCCCCCTCTTTTGCTCACTCTCTCTCGCCCTCTTTTGCTCTCTCCCCCTATTTTGCTCTCTCCCCTTTTTTGCTCTCTCCCCCTCTTTTGCTCTCCCTCCCTCTTTTGCTCTCTCTCTCTCCCCCTTCTTTTGCGTGCTCTCTCTCTCCCCCTTCTTTTGCTCTCTCTCCCCGTCTCTCTTTTGTGCTCTCTCCCCCTCTCTTTTGCTCTCTCTCTCCCCCCTCTTTTGCTCTCTATCTCCTCTCTTTTGCTCTCTCTCTCCCCCTTCTTTTGCTCTCTCTCCCCCTCTCTTTTGCTCTCTCTCCCCCTCTCTTTTGTGCTCTCTCTCCCGCTCTCTTTTGTGCTCTCTTCCCCTCTCTTTTGCTCTCTCTCTCCTCTCTTTTGCTCTATCTTTCTCTCTCTCCCCCTCTCTTTTGCTCTCCCCCCTCTTTTGCTCTCTCTCTCCCCCTCTCTTTTGCTCTCTCTCTCTCCCCCTCTTTTGCTCTCTCACTCCCTCCTCTCTTTTGCTCTCTCACTCCCTCCTCTCTTTTGCTCTCTCTCCCCTCTCTTTCCCCCTCTCTTTTGCTTGCTTTCTCTCTTTCCCCCCTCTCTTTTGCTCTTTCCCTTCTCTCTTTTGGTCTCTCACCACTCTCTTTTGCTCTCCCCTCTGTTTTTCTCTCTCACTTGACCATGCCGCTGCCACCATGGCTGCTCCCATCGGCCACGCCCCTTCATGTGCGCTCCTGTCTGGCCACACCCCCTTGCCACACCCGTTGGTCATGCCCCATCACGGCATGTCCGGCCACACCCCCACCAGGCAGCTTCCGCAGTGCACACTCCTCTGCTGCTCAAGGCCAGGTATGTTTGTCCTTGTGCAGTCTCTACTGCACATGACTGCATCTGACAAACATACCTGGCGTTTTATTATATAGGATGACTCTGGAAGACAGCATGATGTATTGTATGTAACAAGTTAACCTAGGGCACTAAGGAATTTAACATTTCCTATAATAAGGCAAATACATTTCACTTGTTTAATCACTAAGTATACTAGTATTCTACAGATTTCGCAAAATACATAAAACTTTAAATCCCATCACAAATGTCAATGATTTTCAAAGTTAAACATAAAACTTATAGCATACAATAGACATAGAGCAATTTTTAAATGATATGTAACAACATTTCAATTTCACATGAAAAATATAGCAGAATGAAATTACTAGAAAAGATAAAATGTTAAGAATAATACTTCTATTATAGACAGAATAATACTTCTATTATAGACATTCCTATATATATCTGTATATCAATACCTATATATAATCATACCCGGAGAATCTAATTAAATACATTTGCACTGGTGCAGAGACTGGGATAATAACTGACAGATTACTTAGAGTTATCTATCATATTGCTATTATGGTGTTGGGTGTTTCTGTTGTTTGCCATCACTATTTTTATATTTTGTTAGTTTTGCTTTTTTTCATGTTTTTTCTAGATAAATTTTGTCCTGAAGAAGGCTCATGAAGGAGCCGAAATGTCGACAATGATCCTCTACATATGACATTGTAATACTATCAGAATAAATGTTTTCACAGTTTAACTACAAATGTTGAGAGTGCCCTTCTTGATATACATCTTTATAATTTCTTTTGAGGATTGAACCCAGGTCTGCTACACACCACCAAGGTTGGAGTGCTGGGCCACTGGCTAATTGACAATATATATATATATATATATATATATATATATATACAGTATATATATTCTCGCTCCATTGAAGTCTATGGGAGGGTTAACACAGTTGTAATATACAACTTTTTGTGCATGTCGGGTTTTTGCTTCCACGCTAACTTTTTACTTTCAACTTATAATACAAGCACAACCCGACGCACACAAAAAGCCTCGGTCTAGCAAAGTTAACTCACAAGCGGGAGTACAATATAACTCTCCACTCGGAATCTAGCCCTATAGGTATTGGGGAGAAAACTGCATACATTATTAAGAACATGGAATTTATATGTAATAATAGTTTCTGGCTCAGGTATTGTTTTCACAAGTCTGGCACAAAACCACAGTACATTGGGCTAAATTCATAAACACTTGTGAGGTTCTGGTTTGAAAGTGATGTTCGAATTTGAAAGCCTTGATTCACCTTTCTTTTCCTGTATTGGGTTAGTAGCATTTCCTTCAACTAATATGCATTATATACAGCACTTATACAATATATATGATACATGATACCAGTACGTGATACCATACACATCAAACAGGTGCCACAGTGGTCTAGCTGAAAAGGGTCTGAAGCCGTCATTATTTCTATTTTTTTACCTAAACCATGGCTCAGCATGCAGAATTTAGAAAGACATTTGCCCTTAGGAAGGTTGTCTCATTCTTATTTTTGTTTTATCTTTCTTGAACTATTTTCCTTTTTGCATATTTTAGAGTAGACTTTTTGTTTTGTTTTTTAATTAGTTTGTGCTCTAATGCTTTGAAGGTGTTTTTTGCAATAGCTACATTCTTAACAATGAACTTGTTTTATGCATCGAAAAGTTAACAGTTGGTAAAGGCGAAGTCGTGGTTATGATTCTTTATGAATGCCACAATTTTTTTTTTTTAATTTTTTTTAAATGTTTTATTGAGGTTAAAAACAAGATAACAGAGTGCCACAAACATAGGCACGCATAAAATGGGATACAATGTACAGCAATATACAAATTGATATATACATAGTATGCTGGCATGCAATTTCAAAACCAAATATTGAATAATATCAGCTGGCAATGAGATATTAAAAACTTATAGGCTATAAGATATTCCAAACCTCAAGTTTTCTGGGTTAATATAGGTGATAGACCCCTATAACAAACTAAGCTTTAGGTGCAGAAGGGGCTCCCCCTGTCATGAATAGCGATTATTGATGGGCAATCCAGGGTAAAAAGTCAAACTAAAAAAAATGGGGAACTGGGGGGATAAAGCATATAGGGGCACTCACCATTATACCCAGCAGAGATCAGTTTTTTTGTGACCCCCTTTTGTCTGGTCCAACTAAGAATATGAAAACAATATGAGCGGTAGAACAGTCTGTACTGCCATCTAGTGTTACAAGTATGATACTGCACAAGATCTCTGTCTAAGCCACTAATAGTCCGCTATTGCAAATACTACCGAGCAGACGTTATGCCTATTGTGCTTGCTACTGATCTGTGGGAGGTATGAACTGTGCTTTAATACATAACCCCAATAAGGGAGACATGCTAGCAGAATTATTAGCCCATTCTAGACAACATAAGGAACATCCCACACATGAGCAGACACTATTAAACAGTACCTGCATATATACCGATGGGAGTGCCTGAAATAAACATTGTAATTCACGGGACATCTATGAGCAGGTGTTATAGACAATATGCACAAGCTAGTAATAAATAAAAAATAATAGAACTGCTCTAAACAGACCTGATATAGTACAAAGCGCAAATGGGCAGTTACTAGTGCATTGTGCTTACAGGCAGCCAATAAAACTGCTCTACATGGGCATAATAATGTGCACAACATAACTGAGCTTATACTAGGGATCACTTACGTGTATACAATAGAACTTCCTAAAAGAGAACACAAACAGACTGGTTAATTGAATACAAACGGTTAGCTAAACAAAAAAGGGGTAACGTGAAAAAGAAAATACGATCAACTAATAGCAGTCCTCTTAGACATTAGATCCTAAACTCAGCTGTGAACTTAAAGCTTCTGACCTCACAGCCTTCATAGAAAGTTCCATCTGTGAGTTGAACGGATACTAAACATTGTTGAAAATGGGTGTCTTCTTGGTCAGTGAAAATTGTCTTAGACAGGAGTTCTATTCAATTAAACAGATAGTCATGGAAATCACTTTGAAAAAATTAAAAATAAAATTAGAATAAGAACGGAAGAAGTAAAGTTCAGACACACTGTGATTTTCCTTAAACTGAGACATAAGTAGAAGCTGGCGTAGTACTACTAATCATAGCATGTTGTGCCTCTATCTAGAACATATAGAGAGTTGTGTCTATGGCAAACAACAGTCATCCTATTCAAGATCTGAGATAGAACTTGTGAGAGCCTGTACAAGCGCCCTGACCGAGCGCCTTCCCAGTCTGGTAAGCCTCCGGTAATGTGTCTGCTTCAACTGATTCCCTTGGAGACCTTACCCCCGAAAGTGTTGAGACCAGAGTCCACGGGTGAGCAAGGGATAGTACATGCGGGCTCTCAAACAACTGCCTGCCTCTCCCATCGCCGCCTGACAGAACGCTCCACATATCTGCCTCCAGAAGGAGATCTAAGTGTATTGCTAAGTAGGCTGAGCGTGTCCCTTTTGTAAATGATGCAGGGATAATAATCACGGGGGCTCCGGGTTTTATAGGACCTGTGATTGCCGCCCTATTTTTGGCTCAGGTACCGTATTCTCACCCTCTGTAGAGATGTCCTCTGTATAATGATCATGTACTGGGTGAATGGCTTCTACTTGATCAGACAGACTTAAGTGCGCTTTCGCCACAGTTATGGTGCCTAGGCCCTCAACGCTGTTTGCCATGTCGAGGTGCTCCGCTCCAGAAGGCTGTAGCAGGTCCGTTATTTCCTCCTCTACCTTAGTGGGGTATTCAGGTTCATCTTTTAGTAAGGATTTTTGCGGCAGAAGGTCCAAAGGTAAACAAGCTGATTCCCGCTCAGAGTCGCTTGTCTGTGTCGCGGCAATGGGAAAGGCATGCAGAACCTTATGGGTGACCGTTTGCATGGATTGAGAGAAGTTTTCTTCCAGTTGCATAAGGTGATATTGTAGTAGCTTCTCAAACTCTTGAAGAAGTTGTGTCTCCATGTTTGCTGATTGAGCAGCCGACAATGTGGGCTGCGCGACAGTGATTGCCCTTAGGAAAGTCACTGGGGGGGTTTTGAGAAGGCCTCAGCCTTTGAAAAGCTCCGGTAACCTTAAGCGCCACACAATCCCAGAGGTGGGGGTATCAAATGAGAGCTGAACCTATGCTAATCCTGAATCCAGCAGTTTGAAGCCCCAAAGATGACTTTTTCTGGCGATATTTAGTTATCACAGCAGGAAGGTGTGAGCAGCCGACAGTTTTACGTCCAAAGATGGCCGCCCGGAAGTCCCCCCGAATGCCACAATTTTTGAGTTATGAAGCTGCAGAAAGTTTTCTTTTAGTGAGATATTCAATGAGTCTTTCTGAATTTGGCCAATGAGTTAAAACAATTTAATTACATGGTTACGTTTATTCCACTGTAAACAAAATATTGGTCCTGTAATGGTTTGATAGACGATTTGTTCCCTATTTAAAGGGAGATTAAGATAAAGATAATAAAGATGTCAGGAACTAGGCTTGGCTGGTATTGAAGTTTGGTCTGTTTGTCATTGTTCCTTTGCACTGTCCTTGTACCACTCTGAATTCAGATATTTTCCTCTGTTCTAATATCTCTGTACCTGGATCCATTTGATATCATGATTTGCCTGCTCCTGAATCTGACCATGTGACTGGCTAGGGCCTATAAGAATCTATTTCATGTAAACACTGATTGCCTGATTATTGTGGCTATTTATAGCAGTAATCCAAGATTGTCTAAACAGTTTTGTCTTCTGTGTACCGACTACTGCTTGCTTCACGTTTACCAGTATCTGCAACCCTCAACTATGGCTAGTTTGACAAACCCAGCTGTCTCCAATCCTTGACTTCAACTTGTCATGACTACACTATGAGTGTCCTATTTGCAAGCACTACTATTACTGCTTGTTCTAGGTCCGCCTGCCTGTATCAGCTATCAAATTCTTATGCAACTGAGCACCAGTATTGTTACAGAAGATTTACATTTATGTCTGGCATGGGAAAGTGCGTTTAATAAATAATACTTCTGTTTATACAGAAATACAGGTTAAGAAAACCATTTACCCAAGCTGATTGGAAAAAAAAGGATTGGATTTCAGAATAGTTTGGATTTTGGAATATTTGCATCTGTATAATGGGACAGTTTATAAACAACAATATTTTATGTAATTTAGGCAATATTTACATGTCATAATACAGCTTATACATGTAACCAGAAGGTAGTTTTATATCATTTGTAATACTTTTGTTTATATAGTACCATCAGACAGATAGTACTATACTGTAATCAGAAAGGTAATATTTGTTGTTTTAAATAAATATAGACTAACTGGCCTCTATTTAACAAAGTCTGCCGGACCTGATCCGACAGTGCAGATCAGGTCCGCCAGACCTCGCTGAATGCGGAGAGCAATACGCTCTCCGTATTCAGCATTGCACCAACAGCTGCACCAGCAGTTTTTTGCAGCTGTTGGGCCACAAGCTCACTACGGAGCTTGTTAAATGGGCGCCTTTGCATTTTAGAACACAAAACAAAGACACAGGCAGAGAAAATTGTAACTTACAAGTGGGGGAAAATAGTATTTTTAATAATTTTATTTTAAAAAAAAAATATTAATTAACAAATTTGGATTTCAGAATAAATTTGGATTATGGAATTACAGATTTGAGCATTTTTAGTATTTTTGCCATCACTACATTTAAACAGAAATAGAGCCCTTTTTATATTTACCTATCAAAATGATAACTTAAAGGATTGTTCTAGGCCCATTTTGGTATATTTCATGCCATTTCACCGCCAAATGCGATAACAAAAAAATCGTTAACTTTTTCACAAACTTAAAGGGACAGTGTACACCAATTTTCATATAAGTGCATGTAATAGACACTACTATAAAGAATAGGATGCACAGATACTGATATAAAAATCCAGTATAAAACAGTTTAAAAACTTACTTAGAAGCTTCCAGTTTAGCTCTGTTTTAAAGGTTACTGGAACACCCACGGCAAGTAGGAAACATAGCAGACACCCCCCCTTCCTTTGCATATGAAAAGACCCTTTACAAAAGCAGGAACAAGCTGGAGTAAGTATTCTCCTAAAACTTTGGGGCTTGGTTAGGAGTCTAAAAATCAGAGCAATGTTATTTAAAAATAAGCAAAACTATCATTGAAAAAACTTTATGAGCTATATAAATAGATCATCTACAAAACATTTATGCAAAGAAAAAAACGAGTGTATAATGTCTCTTTAAGATTTCTCACTGAAATTATTTACAAACAGCTTGGGCAATCATGGCACCAATGGTTGTAAATGCTTCTCTGGGATCCCCTTTGTTCAGAAATAGGAGACATATATGGCTTTGGCATTGCTTTTTGGTAATTAGAAGGTCGCTAAATGCAGCTGCGCACCACACTTGTATTATGCCCAGGAGTGAAGGGGTTAACTAGGTAGCTTGTAGGGTTAATTTCAATTGTAGCTTTAGTGTATAGCTTACCCTCCCACTTGACACATCCCACCCCCTGATCCCTCCCTAATCCCTCTCAAACAGCTCTCTTCCCTCCTTCGCCCCACAATGGTCACCCCCATCTTAAGTACTGGTAGAAAGTCTGCCAGTACTAAAATAAAAGGCTTCTTTTTTTAAAAAATATTTTCCCACAAACCTCCTTGTGTTCTGTCGAGAACTCCAATCTGTCGAAAACTCCAATCTGACGTCACTTCCGGTATTTCCATACATCTGATTGGTCCGTGTCCAGTGAGTGACAGGATTCACAACCAATCAGATAGGCCTTGTAATCGCCTATCTTCACTATGTATTTTGCCTCCGCCTTGGCTGCATGCCAAAGGGTCTGCGGTGGCACCCCAGACAGAGGCAAAACAGATATTAAAATAAAAGATACACCGGAAGTGACGTCAGATTGGAGTTTTTGATGAATTGGAGTTCTCGACAGAACACCCCCCCAAACAGCTCTCTAACCCTCCCCCCTCTATCTATTCTAACCCTCCCCCCTCTACCTATTTGCCACCATCTTAGATACTGGCAGCTGTCTGCCAG